>NW_026973707.1:0-57500 GCF_035594125.1 Scylla paramamosain
ATAGAAATTTTTAGTAATGGCACTGCTAATATCATATGGAGAGAGAGAGAGAGAGAGGGAGAGAGAGAGAGAGAGAGAGAGGAGAGAGAGAGAGAGAGAGAGAGAGAGAGAATGTAAAAAGAAAAGATTGCCTCGAGAGTTCGACACCCAAGAGCAATGAGACGGTACAGCACGTGCGCTCATACACACACACACACACACGCACACACACACACACACACACACACACACACACACACACGTATAAAAAAAACACAGAAACAGACAGGCAGGCAGGCAGGCAGACACAGACAGACAGGCACACACTCACACACACACACACGCACACGTATATAAAAAAAAAAAAAAAAAAAACAGGCAGGCAGACACACAGAGAAAGAAGACAAACATCACACACACACACTCTCTCTCTCTCTCTCTCTCTCTCTCTCTCTCTCTCTCCTCTCTCTCTCCTCTCTCTCTCTCTCTCTCTCTCTCTCTCTCTCTCTCTCTCTCTCTCATTTGTTATTGTTCCTATTAATCTATCAATATTCAACATTTCAGAGAACCCGTTCATCAGTCTATCTGCCCCACCTCTCTCTCTCTCTCTCTCTCTCTCTCTCTCTCTCTCTCTCTCTCTCTCTCTCTCTCTCTCTCTCTCTCTCTCTCTCTCTCTTCTTTATTACTGTTCTCATTATTCGATCAATATTCAGCATTTCAGAGAAGCGGCTCACCAGTTTTATCAGAACACAAATCTGTACCGGAACATTTCACGGGACAATACTATAAGGAAAACATCAAATACAGGACAAGCAGAAACAACCCTTTGAAAAGTGTATGTTCTATTACCTTTTGCATCCACATGCGAGACTTTTATGAGATTATATATAATTATATTTAAATGAATCTACATCGATGGTGGTGACTGAGAGACTAGTGCTGACTTCAGTGTTGAGTGTGGTGCTGATTTCAAAGGTGTTTTGTGTGTCGGGGTGCTGATTTCAGGGATGCTGGGTGTGGTGTTGACTTGAGAAGTGCTCAGTGTAGCGGTGCTGAGTGAAAGGATGCTGGCATGATTGGGAGCGATGGTGTTGAGTTCAGCTGGGAAGTGCTGGACTCTTAGGTGTTGACTGAGGCTGTATACTACATGTGCTGAGCCCTCCGGCAGATGCTACAGATGGTGGAAGCTTGATGCGACAGCGGTGAGTGCTGGTCTCTGGATGAAAGGGAGCTGGATATGCTTGATAGTGGGTCTGATAGTGCTCAAGTATTAGTAAGGCGGTGCTCAATTCTGGCTGCTCGCTCGTGGGTTGTGGATGCGGCGGTGCTCGGTGCTTCATGGCGGGAGGGGGGGGGGGAATCTCTATGAAGACAAGTGAAGCAGCAGCAGCAGCAGCCTTGTACTCGCCTTGACACCTCGCCAGTCCACAATGTGGGAGGCGAGGCGCTGCGTTAGTAATTCAGGGCGCGGGCTGGAGGAGGTCTGCGGGACGTGTGGTGTGTGCAGCTGCTTCATCGCCATTCATGAGTCTCCCGTACGGATTGGAGTGAAGCGCCCCATCTCAGAAAGTATTTTAAAGGTTTTCTCTTGATGGCAGACTCTTTACATTACTGCTTCTATCGTTCTGCGGGACCCGGCTGGCTTTGTGGAGGAGAGGTGAGCTCAAGACTGAAAGATTGTGAGTTCGATTCTTTTCACAGCAAGCGCCACGTGACCTCATTGTTCCGGCGCCGTAAATCATATAATAAACCTACCTCCCTTTGTCTCTTACTGTGGAGACTGGGATGTCCCAGTGGCCCTGCGTCCTGGGGCAAGAAGACTTCATCTGCCGCAGACTGAAATTCAGGTTTAGAGCAGTGCCCTCAAACACAACATATTCTCATCCAGTACTCGTGGCGTTAGTATGTTACGTTTCCTCAGGTTATGTTCGATCAAGCTGGATTAGACACTGCCTCTCAAACGCAACTCAAGGTCGTGGTTTGTGATATGTTAGTCTTCCTCGCGTTGTGTTCGGATAAGTTGAGTAAGATTTGACAATGCCTCTGGAACCCACCTTGTCCTTATCTAATACTTGAATTCGTGGCGTATTTTATGTCGCGTTTTTCTCATTTTATATCCAGTAAGTTACATTAAACTCGACAATGCCTCGAAACATAGCGTCTCCTCATCCGGTGCTTGAGTTCGCGACGTATACCATGTTACATTTCCTAAGGTTATCTTCGGGTGAGTCAGGTTACACAGTGCTTCCAAACACAACTTGGCCTTATTCTCCGCTCGAGTCCGCGGCGTCTTGCGGAATTGTGGTCCCTGAGGTGAGCATTCCATCCTGACACATCCACGCTGGTTAACCAATGCTTGTCTCCTTGTCACGATGCATTGAGACGCTAAACTCTCTCTCTCTCTCTCTCTCTCTCTCTCTCTCTCTCTCTCTCTCTCTCTCTCTCTCTCTCTCTCTCTCTCTCTCTCTCTGTAAACAGCGCGGGAATACGAGTACCGGTGTTGAGTTTCATTTCCATACTGAGAGGATCTTCGAAATAGATGCAGGAAATAACAGAGCTAATGTTCTCGTAAAATTTGCAGACGAACAGTTTGAAAGTTGTAAGTGCGTCTCTCCATCGTGAAAGAGAGAGAGAGAGAGAGAGAGAGAGAGAGAGAGAGAGAGAGAGAGAGAGAGAGAGAGAGAGAGAGAGAGAGAGAGAGAGAATATTATATTGAGTTCGTCTTGGCGAGGTAAGAAAAGCTGCTGTAACTCTCCGAGGACAACAAGACAATGCGAGGCGAGGCAAGGCAAGACTGTGTAAAGCAAGGCTGAGCATGTTACAGCAACTCTGAGGCGTCTTGCATACCTGGGGCCGCCGACTACCCATAAAGCAGGGAAGAGACGCGACGCAGAGCAGATCATCCCTGTCCGCTCTGGTGCCTACGAGGACCAGAATTCCCGGCTGAGAATGATGCAGCTCTTGGCAAGCGTCACGGTGCGTCAGGTGCGACTAAATGTTAAGAGCACACGACACTGTGCAGGTGCCCCACTCAAGATGTCAACGAGGCCACATAATTATTCTCATATCTGTAAAGCGAATACACGTTAACGTAATGAAAATAATGATGAACTGTTGTGTATTAAGAGTTTGGTAAAGCAAGAACTGACGTGTGATCGGTGGAGGTAACAAAGACTGAGTGAGAACTGAGATGTGATAGGTGGGGTGACTGTGCGACATTTCCTTTTGTTCTTTTTGAAACAATAGATTATGACTTCACTATTAAAATCACTTGATCTGTCAGACAAAATCGGAGAACAGCTGATAAATTCCTTCTTTCCATGCTACAGAACAATTCAAGATGCTGCAGCAGAAAATTAAGTGTCGAAAAGTTCCAGATGACTGCAGAGAAATACTCAGCAGAGAAAGGATTAATATAATAAAATATAAAGACAGACCAATGGAACATGCTCAGTAATCAGCTTGTTACTGCTGAGTCATTACGGAGCCTCGAAAGAAGATGAGACTGATTTATGGATGAGGATAAGTGGAACTCGAAAGAAGATGAGACTGATTTATGGATGAGGATAAGTGGAACTCGAAAGAAGATGAGACTGATTTATGGATGAGGATGATAAGTGGAAGCAGATACGCATGTTTCATACAGACACTACCACGTGTAGGCATGATGTCTCCTTGCAACTTCCATTATGTTCCAGTAATCTTATATTCTTATGAACCATATTCTGAAACACTTTAACGCGCATGTCGACTACTTTCAATAGGTTCCTGGGGTGTTTTTACAGTTTTACTGACTGATTAACAAGATTTCTACTTTATTAACAGAAGAAACACTTGAGCACCTGACTAATTATCTCTGTGATGAAGTTACACGGGTTTTTATTAAGAGTGCTTTAACGTTTCTAGTGGCAGACTAACGACAGTTCTACGTTACTACCTGGAGAAACGCTCGTGAGAATCCGGCTCATCCTTCCTGTGACCTTTGAAAATAGTCGTGGTGGAAGAGCAACGCGTTTCTGAACACGAGTGTTATATGTAACAAAATTCAGGATCTCCCGTTGCCTTAGATCACTTAATGTCAGGATCTCCCGCTGCCTTAGATCACTTAATGTCAGGATCTCCCGCTGCCTTAGATCACTTAATGTCAGGATCTCCCGCTGCCTTAGATCACTTAATGTCAGGATCTCCCGCTGCCTTAGATCACTTAATGTCAGGATCTCCCGCTGCCTTAGATCACTTAATGTCAGGATCTCCCGCTGCCTTAGATCACTTAATGTCAGGATCTCCCGCTGCCTTAGATCACTTAATGTCAGGATCTCCCGCTGCCTTAGATCACTTAATGTCACAGTGTCAACGAGCAGCGATTTTAAACTTGTTAGGGGAGGCACCACTTGTAACCCTCAGCCTAGCACCGCCCGCCACGAATATAATGCTTAAGTAATGACATTATTCTGTTTGCTGGGAATATTCAATACCTCACAGTCATGCTTATCAGGGCCAACATTGCTTTGGCTGTGTTGACGTAACCCACCATTGATTCGTGAACCACGGCACCATTTTGATCAAGACCGCTGCGAATACTTGAATAGTAATTCAGGACTAAAACAACACCGAGAACCATGATGGGAACCACACTGAAAGCAAGAAGAGTAATGAGCAGTAAGATGAAAAGAAAAAAAATACGGAACGAAATTGACATGAGAACCACACCGAGGAAACTGTCATGAGCCGTGACTAAAATAATAACAAGGAATATATATATATATATATATATATATATATATATATATATATATATATATATATATATATATATATATATATATATATACAAAAAAAAAAAACACGGTATTAAAATCTTTGAAAAACAGAACCAATTGAGAACAAGAGTGAGGACATTGAAGATTGTATTTATTTTTTTTTTCCTGTTCGTGAGTTGCGGTTGTTGCCACAAAGCCGCCTAGTATTTTGCTTCTGTCTTTGTAAATTGTGTTCTTTCTACATTTTCAGCAATTTTTTTCTTATGTAATTCTTTGGAATTTGTTGATGTTTATCTTAATAAGAGGAAACAACAACAACAACAACAACAACAACAACAACAACAATACAACAGCAATAACAGCACAACAACAACAACAACAAAACAGCAGCAACAATAACAACAACTACTACTGCTACTACTACAACAACAACTACTACTACTACTACTACTACTACTACTACTACTACTACTACTACTACTACTACTACTGCTGCTGCTGCTGCTGCTGATGCTGCTGCTGCTGCCTGTGCAATCTTGAGGCCTTAGAAGAGTATAATAGTGAACACCATCTATCGTGAACGGCCGCTAACTTTTCAAAATACGCTAAAATTTCACCAGGTCGTCTTTCAGGAGACGAGGAGGTGGGACAGAATGCGCGGAAATGGTTGCTTTGTGACGGGAACAATGACGCTAAGAGGACACGCCTGCAGGGACCTGGAGGTTGTCGCGGCGTCACCAGTAATCTATTGTTCGTGATTGCCTCGCCACTTGAGCTACTTACGTGTTCCCTTACTCACGTGTTCCCATCGCAGAGTTCTGGACACGAACCAAGCCGATAATCTCAGGCGATGCGTCAAAAATTTTAAGTGTTCCTGGAAGGATGGTCCCAGCAATGGAAGGCTCGAGCAGCAAGTGAGTAGCATCCAGCTAATATCCGAATAAGGTATACTCCAAACAGTGTGCTTCACAACATAATGAAGTATCAGTACTGATGATGAACAGTTTAGTTACCCCTTTAACAATATTCCCGATGATGACAGTAACCCTGACATAACAATTACATAAAAGTAAGGAAGTCGAAGAGTGACAAAGGGAATCCCGTCTGTTTTATCACACTGATGATGCTGAATTATTACCAAACTAGAATCATGACAACAAACTTGAGAACAATAGTTACCTTCATTCAATAAAGCCGCTAGCTGTCCACTGAAAACGAACAAAATTAAGAATACGGTCCTGGCGTGCAGAAAATATTATTAGACATGCAAATCTCAATCATAAAAAATGTTCATGTTATCATACATAATAAAATGTGAATAGATTGAGTTGTGGAGCTGCAATACTAACGTGGTGTGTTGGTGGTTTTGTTATGAGATAGCGCTGCATCTCCCACCACAATGCCGCTGCCAACACTGATCACCCATCTTCCCTGCCTCCCATACCACCGTCCCTTTGGCAATTTGGTCTCTTCCCTTGTCCAAGAGTAGCCTCCTTCATATCTCCTTCCTTACTTTTTTTTCACTCTTCATACTCTTCTCTCTCTCTCTCTCTCTCTCTCTCTCTCTCTCTCTCTCTCTCTCTCTCTCTCTCTCTCTCTCTCTCTCTCTCTTGCGTTCCTTTGTCCTTTAGTCTTGTACCAGTGCTGGGGACTTGCTGGCCTCTCGCTGCCCTCACCCCGCGCTGCGCTACGAGCAGGTATTGCCGCTCCCCTGGTATCACAGGATGCCGACACAAAGAATCCAGGGTTTTTATGATGCCTTAACAAACCGCCATTCTGTCCCATCGCCTTTACTTCCCCTAGGACTCTTCCGCCATTGCCTTGTCATTGCTTCTTAACCCTCCATCACCCTCCTTCCCTTCCTCGACACACACACACACACACACACACACACCGTCTTGACCTCATACGGGCAGGACGTGTGACCTTGGCGCTCTCGAGCAGCCTCGGCCAGCTTGTTGGCCTTCCCCGCCCCCTAGTGATAGTGACCTCAGTTTGTTTTGTTTTTTCCTTTTCTGTTTTCAACTTTTAGCGTTTAGTTTGAGGCTCGACCTGGTGGGATTGTTGTTTTTGTGAACACTTGTAGCGAATGCGTGTGATACATAAAGAAAAATGAGTGCTTCAGTGCAAACGTACGAACGCAACTACCTCCTGCGTCGTAGACGAGGATCTGGGTACCCGCCACCCAACGTGATACAGTGCCTTAAGTCCTTAAAACTATTTCGAAACCGAGGATCGAGAGGAGGCAAAAGTGTGGTGCGTCCCATCAAGGTAGTGACCTCCAGTGCCGGAGACGACCGCAGGGTGGAGAAGAGGGAATACAAACACTTTGAGGTGCCGAGAACGTGGTATAGTCTTCCCTCACTCCTCTTATTTAATGCAACGTCTCTGGCCAACAAGATGGACGAAGTGATTGTGACGGTGAGATCTACTTGTGCGGACATTGTGGCGGTTACTGAGGCGTGGCAGATTGTTCCTGAGGTGTGCACGATGCAGGACTACCAGCTCTACCATCACCTCAGGTCAGGGCGCAGGGGGGGGGAGTGGCCGTCTTCTGCCGCTCTGCCCTCAGCCCCTCACACCTCCCTGTCGATATTCCTGCCGGTGTGGAGGCCCTGTGGGTGAGAGTCACGCCCCCCTCCCATCCCAGCAACACGGCCTCCATCATAGTCTGCGTCGTGTACCACCCCCCACGAGCCGCCACTGCACAGTTGCTCACCGCTCACATCATCAACACTGCTGATGCCCTGAGGGTGAGGTATCCTGCTGCCAAGCTGGTCATCTGTGGGGACTTTAACAGATTAGATATCAACGATATCCTACACCAGCTACACCTCACCCAGGTCGTGGACTTCCCCACCCACCAGCAAGCCATCCTCGACCTTATCCTCACAGACCTGGGCCAGCAGTACTCGCCACCCAAGCCGCTGCCTCCCATGGGACGGAGCACCCACCTCTCCATACTGTGGTCACCCACACCCACCACCTCGACCCCCCGGTCAGCTGTCACCAGGACCCACCGCCCCATGCCTGACTCAGCCATGAGGGAGTTTGGGTAGTGGGTGACACAACACCCGTGGACCGAGGTGCTGGATGAGGAGGACGTCCACTTAAAATGGCAAAACTACGTCGCCACTACTACAGCAGCCTTCCACCACTACTTCCCAGCCAAGAGCGTCACAACGCACCCGTCTGATGCTCCCTGGATGACGCCCCGCATTAAAAGACTCATGCGTCAGCGGACCTGGGCGTTCCACTCCTGCCCGGTCCTTTACAGGAAACTAAGAAACAGAGTAATCAGGGAGATTAAGAATGCAAAGGCAAGCTATTACCCAGACAAGATACACCACCTCAAGCTGACCAACAACAGACAGTGGTACGCTAAGATCAAAGCTTTGTGTGGCTTACAAAAGCACACTTCATCTCTTCCTTGCACCTCACACCTTCCTGCTAATCTCGCGGCTCAGGAGATGAACGATCACTTTGCTGCTATCTGTCAAACCTTTCCTCCCCTCCACACCACTCCGCTTCCTGCCTATCTGCCCGCTCCCTCCCCTCCACACACTGTCCAGGCGATGGATGTTTTTAAGAGAATACTTAAATTTAAACCAAGATCCACCACACCCACTGACCTTCCTATAAAAATTTACAAGGAATTTGCTGTAGAGCTAGCAACACCGCTATGCTCCATAATAAACGCCTCACTCTCCCAACACTCTTGCCCCGCGGACTGGAAGACATCTTATGTCACTCCCATCCCCAAAACTTCCAGTCCTCAGTCACTCAATGACCTCAGGCCAGTCTCTATCACCCCCATCCCTAGCCTTATTTGTGAAGATTTTGTATATGACTGGGCATACACCAAAATTTGTAACACCGTGGATATCAGACAATTCGGAAATATTAAAGCCACCTCCACCTCACATTACCTGACCAGCTTCCTTGAATTCATCCACAGCCACCTGGACAAGCGAAACATCTCTCTAGCTGTTGCTTTTGTCGACTTCAAAAAAGCCTTTGATCTAGTTGATCACACTGTTGTCATCAGCAAGGCAGTAAGTCTGGGTCTCCCTCCTAATCTGATAGCGTGGCTAGCCGACTTCCTCACAGGGAGACGTCAGGCCGTTCGCTATCAGGGCTCTGTCTCTAATTTCCAACAGCTGACATGTGGAGTCCCCCAGGGGACCAAGATGGGTCCTCTATGCTTCCTCCTCCTCATCAACGACGCCCTCACCGACACCCCCCATCGCTGGAAGTATGTGGACGACTGCACCGTGGGCGTCCCAGTTTCCAACAAGAACCCGGACTACTCGCCACTGCAAGCAATTCTGGAGCGACTGCAGACGTGGACAGAGGAGAGCAGGATGACCATCAACCACAGCAAAACTGTGGTGATGCATTTCTGTACCTCCTCTGTACCAGTGCCCCCTCCCCGGCTCACAGTGGGCCCTCACCCCCTCCAGGTGGTCCAATGTGCCAAGCTTCTCGGAGTCACGGTGGACGACCAGCTGACCTGGAAGCAGCATGTCGCCAGCACCGTGAGATCAGCTACCTACAGGCTGTACATGGTGCGCAGACTCAGGTCGCTGGGGACGCCGACAGATGAGTTAAGGGGGGTGTACCTTACCTTCATCCTCCCCAAACTCATGTACGCCTCCCCAGCGTGGTCCTCCTCCCTCACACACACTCAGCAGCTACAGCTAGAGAGTGTGCAGAAAAGGGCGTGCAGGGTCATCCTTGGCCCTGCATACACCACCTATGAAGAAGCCCTGACCACCCTGAGTCTGTCCAGAATATCCACCAGGCACCGAGAGGCTCTGGAGAAGTTTGGGAAGGGACTACTGCATCATCCGCGTCTCAGAGACATGCTGCCGCCCGACGCGCCTCGCCCTGTCCGTGCCACCAGACACCACAACAAAATAACGCCCCTGAAGGCGCCGCGCACGGACCGGTACAGACTCAGTGCGATTCCCACCATGGTGCGAGCCATCAATCAATAGTATTTCCCTCCTAGATTAGTCTTACCGTTAGGATTAATGTTAAGTTTTTCCCCATCCCCTATGTACATTTTCAGTTTGTCAACTGCCTAAATAATAAACCGTTTATTATTATTATTATTATTATTATTATTACACACACACACACACACACACACACACACACACACACACAGGCTCAAGGAGTGTGTAAGAGGCTGTGTGTGATTACTATCCACTCGTCGATTTAAATCTCTTATATACCTATTGTGAGGGTTTATTGCTGAGTACCAAGGTGTGTGTGTGTGTGTGTGTGTGTGTGTGTGTGTGCGTGTGTGTGTGTGTGTGTGTGTGTGTGTGTGTGTGTGTGTGTGTGTGTGTGTGTGTGTGTGTGTGACCATAAGAAATTTCTCCTCTCTCTCTCTCTCTCTCTCTCTCTCTCTCTAAATCAATCAGCCACTCCCAGCGGGGGCGCCGCAACATCCGAGGGAAGCGAGGGATGAGCAGGATGACTGGAAAATTAATATTTCGTTATTCAAAGGAACACAAGAGAAAGGGAACGACAGACCAACCTACTGTGATGAGGTACACTCTGTGATGTGAAGTAAGAGATGCAGGATAGAGGGAATGAAAACACTTCACCATCTGCCCCTCTCTCCAGACGTGGATGGCAAGAAACGTTGTACTGTCTTGAAACATGGAAAGTTTGTATGGAAGCTTTTTGTAGGAAAATATATATATATTTTTTTTTTTTTTGGTAATGATCCTAATAACTTCTTCATTTATATAAAATCTATGGACGTAGGTGCCTATTTGTACTACGTATTTCAGTTTTCCAGCAGTACATAACTATGCGTGACGAGTCGCTGAGAGCACTCCAGCTTGTGGTGTGAACAGGTGATTTGGGAACATTCGCTCTGCATTTCTACTTGATTTCTACTTCCCTTCCCTTCATGAAGGGAAGGGAAGGGAAGTAGAAATCAAGTAGAAATGCAGGGAAGGGAAAGTGTTTGTATCGCCTCTCGGCAAGTGGATTCAAGTGCGATGAATTTTGCAGCGTTGCCAGACGTGTAACGCCACAACGTGACGCAGAGAAAGAGAACAATAGTAGTTATTTATAATTATTGTGTAACTCTTTCAGTGTGGCCTAACTAATAAAACAGTTATTGCTGCTGCCGCGGCATGCGTGTAAATTTAAATGCGACAAGAAGGAACCGTGGTTAATGTAAGAGGCACATAGTGAGATTTAGTGGTTCGGAATGTTTCGAACCATCCCTCGCCCTGCACCCACACCGCTAGGCCTCCTGAGGGCTTCAGTCTGCATCCAGTGACTTCATGGCGTGCACGCTATCTGCTTTTTTTTTTTTTTTTTTTTTTATGTAGGAAGGATACTGGCCAAGGGCAACAAAAATCTAATAAAAAAAAATGCCCACTGAAATGCCAGTCCCTTAAAAGAGTCAAAACAGTGGTCAAAAATTGGTGGATAAGTGTCTTGAAACCTCCCTCTTGAAGGAATTCAAGTCATAGGAAGGTGGAAATACAGAAGCAGGCAAGGAGTTCCAGAGTTTACCAGAGAAAGGGATGAATGATTGAGAATACTGGTTAACTCTTGCGTTAGAGAGGTGGACAGAATAGGAGTGAGAGAAAGAAGAAAGTCTTGTGCAGCGAGGCCGCGGAAGGAGGGGAGGCATGCAGTTAGCAAGATCAGAAGAGCAGTTAGCATGAAAATAGCGGTAGAAGACAGCTAGAGATGCAACATTGCGGCGGTGAGAGAGAGGCTGAAGACAGTCAGTTAGAGGAGAGGAGTTGATGAGACGAAAAGCTTTTGATTCCACCCTGTCTAGAACAGCAGTATGAGTGGAACCCCCCCAGACATGTGAAGCATACTCCATACATGGACGGATAAGGCCCTTGTACAGAGTTAGCAGCTGGGGGGGTGAGAAAAACTGGCGGAGACGTCTCAGAACACCTAACTTCATAGAAGCTGTTTTAGCTAGAGATGAGATGTGAAGTTTCCAGTTCAGATTATAAGTAAAGGACAGACCGAGGATGTTCAGTGTAGAAGAGGGGGAGAGTTGAGTGTCATTGAAGAAGAGGGGATAGTTGTCTGGAAGATTGTGTCGAGTTGATAGATGGAGGAATTGAGTTTTTGAGGCATTGAACAATACCAAGCTCTGCCCCAATCAGAAATTTTAGAAAGATCAGAAGTCAGGCGTTCTGTGGCTTCCCTGCGTGATATGTTTACCTCCTGAAGGGTTGGACGTCTATGAAAAGACGTGGAAAAGTGCAGGGTGGTATCATCAGCATAGGAGTGGATAGGACAAGAAGTTTGGTTTAGAAGATCATTAATGAATAATAAGAAGAGAGTGGGTGACAGGACAGAACCCTGAGGAACACCACTGTTAATAGATTTAGGAGAAGAACAGTGACCGTCTACCACAGCAGCAATAGAACGGTCAGAAAGGAAACTTGAGATGAAGTTACAGAGAGAAGGATAGAAACCGTAGGAGGGTAGTTTGGAAATCAAAGCTTTGTGCCAGATTCTATCAAAGGCTTTTGATATGTCCAAGGCAACAGCAAAAGTTTCACCAAAGTCTCTAAAAGAGGATGACCAAGACTCAGTAAGGAAAGCCAGAAGATCACCAGTAGAGCGGCCTTGACGGAACCCATACTGGCGATCAGATAGAAGGTTGTGAAGTGATAGATGTTTAAGAATCTTCCTGTTGAGGATAGATTCAAAAACTTTAGATAAGCAGGAAATTAAAGCAATAGGACGGTAGTTTGAGGGATTAGAGCGGTCACCCTTTTTAGGAACAGGTTGAATGTAGGCAAACTTCCAGCAAGAAGGAAAGGTAGATGTTGACAGACAGAGCTGAAAGAGTTTGACTAGGCAAGGTGCAAGCACGGAGGCACAGTTTCGGAGAACAATAGGAGGGACCCCATCAGGTCCATAAGCCTTCCGAGGGTTTAGGCCAGCGAGGGCATGGAAAACATCATTACGAAGAATTTTAATACGTGGCATGAAGTAGTCAGAGGGTGGAGGAGAGGGAGGAACAAGCCCAGAATCGTCCAAGGTTGAGTTTTTAGCAAAGGTTTGAGCAAAGAGTTCAGTTTTAGAAATAGATGTGATAGCAGTGGTGCCATCTGGTTGAAGTAGAGGAGGGAAAGAAGAAGAAGCAAAATTATTGGAGATATTTTTGGCTAAATGCCAGAAATCACGAGGGGAGTTAGATCTTGAAAGGTTTTGACATTTTCTGTTAATGAAGGAGTTTTTGGCTAGTTGGAGAACAGACTTGGCATGGTTCCGGGCAGAAATATAAAGTGCATGAGATTCTGGTGAAGGAAGGCTTAAGTACCTTTTGTGGGCCACCTCTCTATCATGTATAGCACGAGAACAAGCTGTGTTAAACCAAGGTTTAGAAGGTTTAGGACGAGAAAAAGAGTGAGGAATGTACGCCTCCATGCCAGACACTATCACCTCTGTTATGCGCTCAGCACACAAAGACGGGTCTCTGACACGGAAGCAGTAGTCATTCCAAGGAAAATCAGCAAAATACCGCCTCAGGTCCCCCCAACTAGCAGAGGCAAAACGCCAGAGGCACCTTCGCTTAGGGGGATCCTGAGGAGGGATTGGAGTGATAGGACAAGATAAAGATATGAGATTGTGATCGGAGGAGCCCAACGGAGAAGAAAGGGTGACAGCATAAGCAGAAGGATTAGAGGTCAGGAAAAGGTCAAGAATGTTGGGCGTATCTCCAAGACGGTCTGGAATACGAGTAGGGTGTTGCACCAATTGCTCTAGGTCATGGAGGATAGCAAAGTTGTAGGCTAGTTCACCAGGATGGTCAGTGAAGGGAGAGGAAAGCCAAAGCTGGTGGTGAACATTGAAGTCTCCAAGAATGGAGATCTCTGCAAAAGGGAAGAGGGTCAGAATGTGCTCCACTTTGGAAGTTAAGTAGTCAAAGAATTTCTTATAGTCAGAGGAGTTAGGAGAGAGGTATACAGCACAGGTAAATTTAGTATGAGAATGACTCTGTAGTCGTAGCCAGATGGTGGAAAACTCGGAAGATTCAAGAGCTTGGGCACGAGAGCAGGTTAAGTCATTGCGCACATAAACGCAGCATCCAGCTTTGGATTGAAAATGAGGATAGAGAAAGTAGGAGGGAACAGGAAAGGGGCTACTGTCAGTTGCTTCAGTCACCTGAGTTTCAGTGAGGAAAAGAAGATGAGGTTTAGAAGAGGAGAGGTGGTGTTCTACAGATTGAAAATTAGATCTTAGACCGCGAATGTTGCAGAAGTTAATGAAGAAAAAGTTGAGGGGGGTGTCAAGACACTTAGGGTCGTCGACGGAAAGGCAGTCCGACCTGGGGACATTTATGGTCCCCTCCCCAGATGGGGACTCCGAGGCTGGTGTAGGAGTCGCCATGATTTTAAAATTTTTTGAGTGAAGGGTGTGTGTGTTATTAGGTGCTTGTAGTTTTGTGTGGAAGAAGAGAGTTGTCTTTAGAGGGCAGGCTGTGACTGCCCCCTTGTGTTGTGAGACACAAAGGGAAACGTTCAGTGAGGTCACAGCTGGGTTTAATGATAAGTTCACAGCACCCCCTGAACAGTGCTTTAGACCTCACTGGGAGTAATTATCGTTTCGGCAGGTGTCTACTGCCTCCTCCTCGCTGCCTGCTTCTCTCACCCCAAGGAACGTCACACAAACCATCGCACTGTGCTGTAGTTCTTTCTTTGAGTTGTCACAGAATACCTCACATATTCAGCAACAGTTATAACTGTATCAACACCATCAAAGTGCAGCTCAATCATTTACAAACAACTATTTTCCAAACGGTACTGAACAATTTAGCAAATCATTCATATATATGTACTAACAACATAAAAAATAAAAGCAACAAAAAGAGCGACGATGACGATAACAGCAGCAGCAGCAGCAGCAGCAGCAGCAGCAGCAGCAGCAGCTACAAAAACAACATTAACAAAACAATATCAACAGTAACAATAATAGTAACAATCCAGTGTAGCGGATGGGCAGGCAGGCAGGCATGCAGGCAGCGGATGGGCAGGCAGGCAGGCAGGCCGGGGTGTTGGGGGAGGGGAAGGCAGCGCCACTTCCCGCCAGACACGTCCATTTTAACAGAGTGGATGGCGGCGCCACAACATTTGCATCTTCTTCCCATGCTGCAGCTGCTGGTGTGGCCTGGTGCTGCTCCAGACCCCCTCCATCTCTCTCTCCCTGCCTCCCTCCCGTGCCACCAAGACAAACACCACTTCAATGATAAGACAGACAACAAAAGTATATAATTAAATAAACTTTCAGCTCTTCCACGCTACCAAGACTAACACCACTTTACTGATAAGACAGCCAACTACTAGTAATAAGTGAATGTTTCCAATGTCGTGGTTGCCAGCTCTGCCCTACGAAAAATACGAAGAGGCAAGCGCTTCTGTGGTCCGATCTAACAGTAAGACTGTAACACTGACGCCTTCCACATCACAAGCCTCATTAAAAGCTAAATTGGCTAACTGTTCTGGTTCTTTTTTTTTTTTTTTTTTTTTTTTGGCAGTAATATATAAGCTGAGTTTTTCCTCTCTTTTTTTTATGACTTTTTGTAATTTTCTCATCTCTCTCTGACATGCAAAGCAAAACTCAAGATAAGAACGTTACCACTGAGTTAAATGTGTGTGTGTGTGTGTGTGTATGTGTGTGAATCGAGCTTAAAGTGTTTGTTATCATTCATTCTTCAGAATAATGATAGTAGTAGTAGTAGTTAGTAGTAGTAGTAATAGTATAAAGTGGTGGTGGTAGTAGTAGTAGTAGTAGTAGTAGTAATGATAATAATAATAATAATAATAATAATAATAATAATAATAATAATAATAATAATAATAATAATAATAATAATAATAATGATAATAATAAAAATAATAATAATAATAACAATAATAATAGTAATGAATCACCACTATGTATCGGCCAGCTGTGGTGTGATGGCAGTAATTAGTGGTCAGTAGTGGAGTGTGGATGATTAATATAATAAAACTGCCATCAAAGTGCACGACCTCTTTGATCTCTCTTAATTAAAAACAATCCGGCGACCATCACGCTCAAGGAAAAATGTCCAGCCGCCCTGACAGTGAACCTATGGAAGACCTCTGATGGCTGACTGACTCACTCACTGGCTGACTGGCTGGCTGGCTGACTGACTGACTTACTGGCTGACTGCTATGTTGATTGGCTGATTTAAGGAGTGACTGGCTGATTTATTTACTGACTGACTGACTAGCTGGCTGGTTGGTTGATTGACTGATTGACATTCAGCCGCGTCAAGGCAGTAAAATACGACTACGACTTCTCACACACTGATTTTTGAGTAAGCTTCTTCAGTGTCTTTTAATGACTTTTCTTTATTTTTGTCTAAATATAATACACCGGAACGGCTTCTTTACACAATCATTACTTTTTTTTCGTCTCTGCTTTTTCATTTTTTTTTTTTTTTTTGTTAAGGGTTTGTTTCATTTGTTCCTTTGAAGACAGTAACTAGTCACGCGGCTTGTCACAGCGACCTTTTGTCTTGCCTTCTTTACTCTTTCTTTTTCTTTTTTTTTTTTTTTTCTGGCAGTAAATACTCCTTCGGTTTGTTCATACCGAAATTTTTGTTGCAGTGTCTTCTTTACGGCTTTTTTATTTACTTTTCTACCTTAAAGGTAGTAAATACTTAGACGACTTGCCCACACACTGAATTTTCAGCCTCTCCAGATTTTTATAATTATTTTTTTGTCTCTCTTTTTTTTTTTTTTTTCAAAGGGACGGCTTGTCACGAAGTGATTTTTTTTTTTTTTTGTTTCAAAGGGACGGCTTGTCACGAAGTGATTTTTTTTTTATTTCAAAGGGACGGCTTGTCACGAAGTGATTTTTTTTTTTTGTTTCAAAGGGACGGCTTGTCACGAAGTGATTTTTTTTTTTTTTTGTTTCAAAGGGACGGCTTGTCACGAAGTGATTTTTTTTTTTTTTTTCAAGGGGACGGCTTGTCACGAAGTGATTTTTTTTTTTTTTTGGTTTCAAGGGGACGGCTTGTCAAGAAGTGATATATTTTTTTTTTTTTTGTTTCAAAGGGACGGCTTGTCACGAAGTGATTTTTTTTTTTTTTTTTTCAAGGGGACGGCTTGTCACGAAGTGATTTTTTTTTTTTTTTGTTTCAAGGGGACGGCTTGTCAAGAAGTGATATATTTTTTTTTTTTTTTTGTTTCAAAGGGACGGCTTGTCACGAAGTGATTTTTTTTTTTTTTTGTTTCAAAGGGACGGCTTGTCACGAAGTGATTCTTTTTTTTTGTTTCAAAGGGACGGCTTGTCAAGAAGTGATTCTTTTTTCAAAGGGACGGCTTGTCACGAAGTGATTTTGACATCAAGTATTTTATGTTTTGTTTTTAATATATTTTATTTATTTATTTATTTATTTATTTTTAAGCGGTAAATACCACCGGTTTTTGTCTCAGCTTCTTTAAAAACTTTTTTTAAGTCTTTTATTTCGTTTCATTTATTTTTTGCTGCTTCTCCAAGGTGTTTCTTTTCCAAAGTTTTTTTCTTTGTTTTGTTTCACTTTTTTTTTGTTGTTGTTGTTGAGAGCAGTAAATATTGGTGTGGTTTGTTCACGCTGTGATTTTTGTCTCAGCTTCTCTGTTCTTTATATTCTTCTAGCCTTTTTATTTATCTAAAAATTTTTTTATCTTAATTTTATCTCAGTCTTTTGCTATTTTTTTCTTTATTTATTTTTCTTGGCAGTAAACACCCGTAGCGCTTCTTTATCAGACTTGGGCATGATTGTAAAAAATATTATAATTTTATTTTCATTATGGTCTGGAATAGTTTTTGATTGTGATTAAATTATGATTACTTTAGTTTTGCTGTTTTTGATTATGATTATTTTTTTGTGTATGATTTGGATTAGATTATGATTATAATCACATTTGGGTGTTATTATTTATAAGAAGATAATAATTAGCGATGATGGCTAAACAGGTGGCAAACTACATCTATTAGGTCCACTGCTCCATATTTGAGCACAGTAATATAACTGTTTCAATCACGTACTAACTGATGGCATTAAAAACATACATTGCGTGTAAGAGATGTTATTTGTTTTTGCTTTAAGTTAATGACCTTCATCCAAGGAATGTCCTTAATCCACTGTCCTTAATCAACACTGCTTTCTCAATCTCCTCTCCTTAATTCAGGCTATTCTCTTAGTCTGCTATCCTTAATCCACACAATTATTTCATGCAGTATCTTTAATGCACACTATTTATTTAGTCCAGCATCCTTAATCCCCAATATTTCCTTCATCTGACATCCTTCATCCAGAACATTTATTTAATTCACTCTCCTTAATGCAGACTTTTCGTAATGTACTATCCTTAATGCATACTATTTATTTAGTTCAGTATCCTTAATACAGACACTTCCTTTATCTAACATCCTTAATCCAGACTACTTTCTTAATCCACTACCCTTAATCCTTCAATTGCGGACAGAAATAGACATCATAATACAAGGCGAAAATCTAAATGCAAAAGTATACAGTGTAATGAATGACAAGACGGTGATGTGAAATGTTGCACCACAGGAAAGTGATGCCTTGTGTATTACACCAAACTTAACAAACTCAAAAAAGCACGCCAACATTTCACTTGCTGGAGAACGATGGCTCCGCCCACCAGAAACCTCTCTCTCTCTCTCTCTCTCTCTCTCTCTCTCTCTCTCTCTCCACCCTTTCCCTCTCTCTCTCTCTCTCTCTCTCTCTCTCTCTCTCTCTCTCTCTCTCTCTCTCTCTCTCTCTCTCTCTCTCTCTCTCTCTCTCTCTCTCTCTCTCTCTCTCTCTCTCTCTCTCTCTCTCTCTCTCTCTCTCTCTCTCTCTCTCTCTCTCTCTCTCTCTCTCTCTCTCTCTCTCTCTCTCTCTCTCTCTGTCTCTCTCTCTCTGTGTGTCTGAATCAAACACGCCAGAAGAAAGAAAAAGAGAAAGCAGTAACTGTTGTCATTTAATAGGAAGGCAAGGAAGACGAAGAGAAGAGGACAAAAATAAGAGAAGAGGAAAGGAGAGGAGAGGAAAGGAGAGGAGAGGAGAGAAGAGAAATGAGGAGAGAAGAAAAATGAGGAGAGGAGAGGAAAAGGAGAGGAAAAAAGAAAAGGGAAGAAAAGAGAAGAGAGAAAAGAGGAGAGAAAAGAGGAAAGGAGAGAAAATGAGAGGAGAGAGGAGAAGAGAGAGAGAAGAGAAGAGAAGAGAAGAGAAGAGAAGAGGAGAGGAGAGGAGAGAAAAGAGGAGAGAAAAGAGGAGAGGAGAGGAGAGAAAAGAAGAGAGGAGAGAAAAGAGGAGAGATGTAAGGAGGGGAGAGAGGAGAGGAGAGGAGAGGAGAGAGAGGAGAAGAGAGGAGAAAGGAGAGGAGAAGAGAGGAGAAAAGAGAGGAGAGGAGAGTAGAGGAGAGGAGGAGACGAGAAGAGAGGAGGAGAGGAGAGGAGAGGAGAAAGGAGAGAGGAGAGAAGAGGAGAGAAGAGAGGAGGAGAAGAGAGGAGAAGAGAGGAGAGGAGAAAGGAGAGAGGAGAGAAGAGGAGAGGAGAGGAGGAGAGGAGAGGAGAAGAGAGGAGAGGAGAAAGGAGAGAGGAGAGGAGAGGAGAGGAGAGGAGAGACAAGAGGAGAAGAGAGAAAAGAGAAGAAAGGAGAGGAGGAGAGAGGAGAGAGGAGAGGAAAGGAGAGGAGAGGAGAGAGGAGAGGAAAAGAGAGAAGAGGAGGAGATAGGAGAGGAGAGAAGAGAGCAACAGCCTGAGCCAGAGCGAGCGAGAGCTTTCTCCTGTCCAGAGTCATCATTCTGCCCGGCAAGTGAAATTTTAGCGCGCTTTTTTAATTCATCGTGTTGGTCCAATATTTTGTGTACCACTTTGATGTGCCGTAGTGTTTCACATCACAGTCTCCTCATTCATTGTATACTTCTACATTTAGATTTTCGCCTTGCATTATGATGTGTGTTTTTTTTTTTTTTTTTGTCCGCAGTTGAAGGGTTAATCGAGACTACTTTCTTAATCCATTATCCTTAACCAAGACTGTTTTTAATCCTCTGTCGTTGATCCCAAGTATTTTCAGTCCACTATTCTTAATCCAGAGTATTTTCTTAATCTATTATCCTTAATACCGGCTATTTTCTTAATTCAGTATCCTTAATGGAGACTATTTTCTTAATCCACTAGCCTTCATTCTGATTATTTTTCTAATCCAGTATCCATAGTTAAGACTATTTTCTTAATCCACTATCCTTAATTCGGACTATTTTCTTAATCCTCTATCCTTAATCCAGACTATTTTCTTCATTTGACAGTCTTAATCCGGAACAATTTGCCTAATGTCCTTAACCCAGACTATTTCTGTACGCAGTTCATTTCTCCTATTTTCTTTTTGTGAGCTACATGTGAGCAGGCTTTTTATTCATTTATTTCATCTCTGTGCTGATCTCCATGATACATTACATAAAAATGAAGTCAGATAGGACGCATGAGGGCGGCCCGCTCAGTGAGGGAACATGTCGAGGCGGAACTGTTTTCTGTTGAGCTTCTGTTGAGGTCATGGTGGAATGAACATAGTCTGTGGCTGCTGGTAATTCACAGAGCCTGCGTGTCATGTTCCTCCGTGTCCTGCCTCTTCTTAGCCTGCGTGTCATGGTCCTCCGTGCCCTGCCTCTTCTCCTTAGCCTGGGTGTCATGATCCTCATTATCATAAAGTTATTCTTTGACTTCCTATCTGTTTGTTTGTTTTATAAGTTTTTTTTTTTTTTTTTGCATTTTTACATAAATGTTTGAAGGTAGTGATACTCCTACTGCTTGTCACGCTTGTCATTTTTGTCTGAGCTTCTTCCTAAGCAGTAAAATCTCCGTGTGATTTGTTTGTGGTTCTTCATTGTCTTCAAGCTCCATCACAACCTCCTCTTGCTTGTCCTATGGCAGAATCTCGTGGTGCTCGACAACTTAAGGCTTCTTCACCTGCATCTCAACTGGTCCCATAATGCTGTGTCGCGTCCTGGCTGCTCCAAGCCTGGTATCGATGTCTCTGCTGAGGCCTCTGCTCACGCCCCTCCCAACGCGTGCCTGTTCGTGCCTCTGCCTAGCCCATCGCTGATGCCTGGCCGTGCCTGCCACGCAATCCTCCTTGCTTGCTTCTCTGATTTTGTTTGACATAAGACCACGCCCTATAGCCTTGCTGATCTTGTTGCTGGATGCCCTCCGCATGGCTCTGGTAATAATGTTTCCAATAATCCTGGTGACCGTGATGGTGACGTGTCTCCTCAGGGCTCTGGTTACACCACTCCCAGTAATTGACAGAGCTGCGGTAATAATAGCCCTGGTAATAATAACCCTGGTGAACCGTGTGTTGACGCTGCTGTTGAGGACTGTGGCGGTACACTTCCCCGTATCCCTGCTGATGACTGTGGTGATTGCTTTTTGATCCTGTGTGGCTTGGGTATTGCTTGTTTTGTTGAAGGGTTAGCCGAGACACCGGGTGATGCTCCACCTGAGCAGCGAGTTGAGAACTCTGTTCATACTTGTGATGACGCTCCTGCTGAGGCAGCCGAGGGCCTTGTTGCTGATAAGCGCACTGACGACTGTAATGAATGAGGCCGTCTGGGAGGCATCGCGAGGGAGCGCCGTACCCCAGCAGCAACTGGCCCAGCAAGGAGCACGGCGAGGTGTACCGGCCTGGGGCGTGTGCGGCGGGCGCCAGCACCAGGTACGCGTGCTGGAAGGCCCTTCGCGCCTCCCAGACACGGAAGGACGATCGGCCCAGATCATTGCCAGGTGTCAATGGGTCCTGGATACACAGATCTGCCCGGCGGTGGCCGCCGGGCATGACGGTTGGCACGTCCTCTTTCCGCAGGTAGCGGCCGCCCCCCAGCACGCTGATGCCCGTCGTGGCGTACGAAAACTGGTGTCCATAAAAATAGAAGAATCTTAAAAGCACCAGAGCAGGCTCTTCTCGTTCCTCAGGCGGGACCTGCAGTTGAAGGAGGCTAGTGGCCATGAGCGTGACGGCGTAGGAGGAGACGCCTCCTGTGAAAACTTGGCCAAGGTTTAATTGTTTCAGATAATATCTCACGAACAGAACCACAGGCGTCAGTGTGTTAAACTGCTTTTTGAAGTCTGCCACCAGCACCGCGGCGCGCACAGCCGCCTCGCCGCCGAGAGACACGTCCACCTCCACTCCGGTCTGCTGATGAACAAATTTAACCAGAGGAACAGTGGCCTTCTCGAGAACCTTGAGTGAGGCAGGCAGTGCCACGTCCTGCTGCAGGAGGGCGTCTCTCAGAACCAACAGAGGCGGCGGCGAGGGTGGCCACTGTCCCACCAGCGTGAGGTCGACGTCGCTGTCCGGCAAGTACAGGCCGTTAGCCAGGCTGCCCGTGACCTGCACTTGGGCCGCGGGCCACAGCGCACCAACCACGCCCCTCACGTCTTCCACCGGGCGCATCCTGCGCCGGGACTCCTCCTCCGTTCCTCCCGCCCAGCGATGGAAGTCCAGGACTTCTTGGCGAAGAGCCTGCAGGGAGCCGTTGTAAGAAGGCGCCGGATACTGCCATGGTGCAGGCTGTGTGATTGCTGCAGTGTGGTGGTGTGGCTGGCGTGTCAGGTGGTGATCTATGACGGCGACTGGGGACCTGTTCACGTCTTCCTTGATGTGTTCTTCCACCTCAGTAATCGCTGCTTCATGTTGCTGCTCAGCAGCAGGTTCCCTCTCGAGAGTGTCGCCAGCAAGGAAACAAGAGTCGTTGTTGTTGTTGTTGTTCTTTGCTTCTACAGTTTCTTCCTGCAAATTGTGTTCAGCCTCCAGACTTTCGTTTTCCCGCGACTGTTCCTGAATTGTACACGCCGCGTCAGACACTTCCACTGTCGTCACTTTCCCTTCCTCGTCATTATCTTGGTTTTCCTCGTCTTTCTGCCTCTGCTTCTGTTCATTCTCTCTCTCCATGCCCTCCTCTTTTTCCATCATCGTCACTTTCTCTTCCTCGCCGGTGTGTTGTTCCTGCTCACCTTTCTGTTCCAGCGTGCAATCTAGGAGGATCGTCCTGGCCTCTTTCTCTTCCATTATATTACTTTCATCTTCCTCATCGTTGTGGTTACCCGTCAGAATCATCTGATTTCCTGCCTGCTTTGGCTCTGTGGATAGCACTTCATGTTCTTCCACCACCCACGCCTCCTCTTCCTGTTGTTCCAGCATCAGTTCTGGCACTACTGGCACTGCCTCCTCGTCCTTCACTAACGTCACGCTCTCTTCTTCGTCCCTGTGGTGTTCTGCGCCCTCTCGTTCCACGCCAGTGACTGGTCCTTTTCCAGTGATAGTTGGCAATGTTACACTGACGATGTTTGGTACCTCTTCAGGGACTGGAGGCACCTCTGCACGGGAGGACTCTTTAATCGTGCAAGTACTTTGGTTATTGCAGTGATTAACATTATTTTGAATCTTTTTGTTTTTCTTCCTACGACGGCGACGAGTTCTTTTTGCTTTGTGAGTTTGTTCTTCGTGTGTCGCGGACTTGTCTTCCGTCTGTTCTTTAACTGATGAATGACCGTCACACACTTTCACTTCCTCGACAACATCATGATTTTCTTCGTCTCTCTCTTCCAGCATCTGTTCATTCCCTGTTTCCATCTCTTCTTCTTCTTCCATCATCGTCACTTTCTCTTCCGTGCAAATGTGTTCCTCGCCACGCTCCTGTTCCAGCATCCGCACGAGGAGGGCCGTCTTTGCCTCTTCCTCCTCCATCATATTCGTTTCCTTTTCCTCGTTATTTTGAGACTTTTTCTTGTTTTTCTTCCTGCGATGGCGCCGAGTTCTTTTTGCGTTGTTCTGAGTTTGTTCTTCGCATGCTATGTATTTCCCTTCCGTGGAGTGGTTTCCTGGAATCTTGCCTGTTCCTTTACCTTCATTCTGAGAGACTGTGGTGCATTCTGCTTTTAGTTCATCGTTCAAGTGATTCAGGTTGTTATTCTTCTCGTGTTCCTCCTCAACAGCCTCATTCCGTTCATTATGTTTCGTTTTCATGATGTTATTGAGTGG
Source organism: Scylla paramamosain (assembly GCF_035594125.1). Lineage (NCBI taxonomy): Eukaryota > Metazoa > Arthropoda > Malacostraca > Decapoda > Portunidae > Scylla > Scylla paramamosain. The sequence goes on from NW_026973707.1 coordinate 23,812, forward strand.
CTTGTTCTTCTCCAGTTCCTTATTTATAGACTCATTGTGTTCACCACTGCACGCAAAGTTCTTTTTCCACACCACGCCTACGATAACTGGAGAGGTGAAGCCGGTGAATGGTGGCGTGCTCGTGCTTGTGTTTTGATCTTGACCAAGGGCTTTCAAATTTGGCTCGACTGAGTCTGTTATTGGTGAGTGAACGTGTACGTTGTCTACAGTTTCACTACATTTTTGTTCCTCTTCCATCTTACAGCAGTCAGTGAGTGGAGGAGGTGAGGCGGCGTGTTGTTCCTCAGCACCTGTCTCCCCGTGAGGCAGGGAGACGGCGAGGTGCTGGCTTCGTTTCCGCTTCCTCAGTCGTCGGCAAAGCTTTTGGAAGCAACAACGGACCCACGAGAAGCAACACGCCTTTTCAGGCTGCTCGTCTGAGTCGCTGCCAACTTCCATCACGCTGCTTTGCTGCGACAAGGACTCGAAGTGGCTCATTGCGGCAAACTCACTCTGAGTTTTCTTGATGCGCTTATTATAGACCATGTGCTCCTGAAGGTTCACCATGGTGACTAATCTTACAGAGAGATGGTTGGTGGACCCTGGCCTTAGCATACACTTGGCCCAACCTCCAGCGCCACGTCAACCAACTCCAAGCTACCACTCCAAGGACTCAACAGCCAATCACCTTCCGAGAAGCAACCCTCGCCTGCTTTTCACTGGTAGAGAAGTTCACTTCATGTTTTTTTTTTTCTTTTGTATTATTGTAATGGAAATACAGCAGCAGCAGCAGCAGCAGCAGCAGCGGCAGCAGCAGCAGCAGTAGCAGCAGCAGCGGCAGCAGCAGCAGCAGCAGCCGCAGCCGCAGCCCCAGCCGCAGTAGCAGCAGCAGCAGCAGCAGCAGCAGCAGTGATACCTTACACTCCTCAACTAGAAGCTCTTGTCCTAAATCAATCGCCAAAAATTCCTTTGTCCATAATTACAAAGGGAGTTTCTCATCACATCGGAAAGAATACTATGGACTGGAGAGGTCGCCCACCAGGCACTCATAACATAAGATGAGTAAACACTGCTCACTGAACCGTCACTCTTCCTCTAGCGTTTTGATCTACCCATTAATGAGTCAACAGATTATATCGGTACTGTAGTAGTAGTAGTAGTAGTAGTAGTAGTAGTAGTAGTAGTAGTAGTAGTATCAAAGACAGAACTACACCTTCATAAGCTCTAATACTGAAGATATGGAGATATGACATGACCAAACCTATCTAACCTAACCTAATTACAAAGTATGCTATTGAAGAAATGGAGGCATGACCTGACCTGACCTGAGCTAACCTGATCTAACCTAACACAGCCTAATAAACCGAACGAAAAGCTATACTACTACAGAAATGGAAAGTTGACCTAACCTTATCTAACCTAACTTCATCTTAATAAACCCAGCAATGATTCAATACGACACTGATAAGAACCACCTACTCACTCACTCACTCACTCACTCACCCACTCACTCACTCGCCATCTTTCTCTCCTCCCAACACTCCCCCACAAACCGCACGCCATTACGTTCCTTCACGATTCATTGGGTACATGCAACCTTTCATTCTGAACTCAAGTAATAAAATGCCATAATGAGTATAATTCTGTTTTCGCTGAGCATACAACAAAAATGCCTGGTGGACGAGTGATGCTGGTGGAATAGGTGGAGTGGTGGAAGGAAGGGTGAACGATTTACAGAGTACGTGCCAGGATTTGTTGTTTTCTCTTCTTTTATTCACACAAAGACAGACAGACCAAGCAGTAAAGTTACGAAAGGAAGAATACGCCAGCTAAATGCCGCTCCACACAACACACTACCAGATTTACAATGAACTCACCCGTTTGCAATGAGCGAGAGGCGAGTGTTCGATAGTCTTACCTCTGGGCTTTTGTACTCTCTCTCTCTCTCTCTCTCTCTCTCTCTCTCTCTCTCTCTCTCTCTCTCTCTCTCTCTCTCTCTCTCTCTCTCTCTCTCTCTCTCTCTCTCCGTCAGGCTGTTGCTCCTTAATTTATGCTGGGTCTTGAGACAGCTTGCTTCCCTTTACAGTTATATACGAGTATCCTCCTCAATGTATACTGCCTTCCAGATATCTTCCCCCTCGATACGTATATTTCTTCTCATGTTATCTTCCCTATTGTATATCCCCTCTCCCCTCCAGACATTTCCTCCTTAATTAATTGTCCCTTTTTGGATATTTTCACTCTTCATATTTGCCTCTTAATTTATTAACTTTTTACACATTTTTCCCCTCCAGATATTTTCTCCTTAATTTATCTCCCACTTCTCCTTTTTGCATATTTCCCAGTCTGGGCATTTTCGGACAAAAAGTGGCAGACGACTAGCTGTTAGTGCCGAGTCAACACGAGTCTTAAAAGAATATTCGATATATTTACAAATAGGAACAGTGGCTGGATGGAGATAAATCTTGAAGTATTTAGTAAACTGCTTCCTAAAGACAGTTAATTCTTACCTATTTACTTTTATTTATTTGACAATGGCCATCGTCAGTGTGAGTGTGGAATGTTGAGTGGTGTGGGACATGAAGCCTGAACTGGTGGGTATTATTCTGGCACACCACATTTCAGGCATACATGTTTTATTCAGGGACTGCCTCGTGTGGAACTGACAACTTCTTGTAACTTTCTTCATGCTCTTGTATTGTTATGGTGTTCATATGATGCAGTGCGATTTATTACATCACGAGAGAGGCAACACGTTCTACAGGGCAAATGTCAGGGAGTGGTGATCGTCGAGGGAGAGAATGACAACAGACACCAACATGAACATGAACAATATTCCCTGAATCTCGCCTGCACTGCCTCACGTCACTCTTGTTATGTATTTGCCACACCTCATTTTATTCACTCCTGACACACTTGTAACACTTGACACACTTGCAACACTTCCCACCACAAGTCACTCGTCTGATACCACACAAGGGTCCCGCCCACGCTTGAGGTGCACTGTACGGATTAGCTACATGTACACAACGACGCTTAGAGCACCACAAAAGTGGAGTTTAATGGTGTTGAATTAATGAGAATTTCCCCTCGCTGAGTCTCCGCTTGTCTTAATCCCATCGGTAATGCTTCAGCCGCTTGCTGTCTCTTCGCTTTGGTTGTGACGAGTGTGATCAGTAAAGCTGTGATGTGTCTGATGGGGGAGCACTTGCCATGTCTTTGATGGGTAATAGCTGTCATGGCTCTGATAGCTAACAGCCGTCAGGTTTTCCATCAGTACCACCTGTCATGGTTATAATGGTGGTGATGGATTTTTTTTTTTTTTTTATGTATGAGGGACACTGGCCGAGGGCAACAAAAATACAATAAATAACAAAGCCTAAAGAACGAACATACATAATAGAATTGGTGATGCTGCACTGGGTTAAAGGATTCCCGCTAAGCTTACCCAGCGACCCTTGCCTTTACCTACTTGACAACCACCGCCCTCTACCCTCCAAGAAATATCGTTCAGTGTGGCAGCGCCCTCAGATTGCGTCCACTTGGCATATCATGGGCAGTTTTGTCACGTATTATGGAAATCATTGCAAAGGGAGTACAAATAAAACAAAACAGAAGATGGAGAGGGACAGACTGTCACCACCCCTTCAGTTATCACATATCACAACTTCAATTGCGACTCATTAATGCAGCGACTTAAAGGAAGTGTTCACCACAAAGGTATTGCGCTCCTACAAACAATTACTTATCTTACTGTTAAGCGAAAAGAGATAAAATTAAGATTACCTTAATATAGTGACCTTTGTGTCTTACACGACAAAGGACTGACAAACCACACACACACACACACACACACACACACACACACACACACACACACACACACACACACACACACACACACACACACACACACACACACACACACACACACACACACACAGTATTTGCATAGTGAAGGTTAGTTAACTCTGTGATGAGTTCAAAAGAAACAGCCTTCCAAGCTTATTTAAAACAATTTTAAGTCTCCGTTAGCAATAAGCCAGAGTTCAGCTAATTCCTCTCCATATTCTGTGTTATAATGAAACAAGACATACGAGGAACACTCTACGTCATCTACAAATGATAAGACACTGCTAATTTTCACACCTACAGTTAATCTAAACATACAATTAACAGTTAATGAAATAAACGGCAAGGGAAATTAAGCATCCAGTGTACCGTACCAAACGATCCTGCAATGGTGAGCCTCTTACACACACACACACACACACACACACACACACACACACACAGTTAGTTAATTAGTTTATTGACCATGACAACACAGGTATAGGTACAAATAGGAAAAATATATGGTCCAGTAAAAATAGACCGTCCAGTTTGTAAATGTATCAAATCTGCATATTCAGTGACAGTTAAAATTGCAGCAAGTTGACATGATTTTAAACCTGCGACGTAAACACAAAGATAAAACCAAAATTTCTAAGACAAAACAAAAATCTCAGCCAAAGCAACAATAAAGTCAATACTCAAAACAATAACACAATAAAACGACAAGTATTTAATCTCAATCTAAAAAATAAATTCTATAAACTTAAACCATATGATTAATATATAAACCGCAACAAACCCCCTGAATAAAAAATAAAATCCATACCAATCCACTACTAAAACTCAAACACACAATATTATACTGAAAAAAATGTTCTGAACTTGTATAATACAGCATGTTAAGGGATACTGAACACTGCAGACACACACTTGTATAATACAGTATGTTAAGGGATACTGAACACTGCAGACACACACTCATGTCTTGTAAACATCCAACATTTTATACAATATAAAGCATCTTTCATTATCATTATACATATCAGAGAACAAGTCAGGAATATTAGAAAAACCGTGAGTGTCTCTCAGATGTTGTGTGAGGGTGCACTGTTCCACAACGTGTGCCTCTGTCTGTATTTCTCCACGGACACACAACCTTTCCTCCAGTGACAACCTTCCTCGTGCTCTCCTGTTCCATCTGGCCATCTCTACTGCAAGTAAGTGTGCTGATAATGCAAACCGCGTAAACGCCACTCGGTAATGTTCATTCCTGTGGGTCTTGCTCTTATACACGGAGTGAACAGATCAAGTGGGGTTTGTTTGTTTGTACATAACGCGTCTTGAGGAGGCTGAGTTATAAATATTCTCTTTCATTTCCCTAACTCCTTCATCTCTATCACTGGTCGAAATATGTAACAGTTGTGCAATGTGTGATGGAGTCTGGTACCGGTTCTCCATGAAAATTTTGATTACTACAATTAGCGGGTCATCCTCCATTCTCTGCCTTTCCAGCCACATTGTCGAGAAAAGTTTCTCTGTTTACTGCTAACTAATGATTGCAAGGGTGGATAACCCGCCTCGACATACCAAACATCATTACATGTGGCTAGTCTTACATCAAGTAAATGTTTCAATGAACAATCATATAGTTTTCGTACTGGTCTGAGGTCTGCATCCAGCCAGGACTCACACACCTATAAAATTGATGACATCAAGCAAGCGTCGAATACTCGTTTTTTTTTTTTTTTTTTTTACTTGAAATGGAATGTCATTATTTTTCCTTAATAATGAAAAAAATTTCACTACATGGGCCATTTTTGCATCAGCGTGAGCTTTGACTGACGACGAGACCGATCCGTCTGCAGTGAATGTGGACCCCAGGTATAGTGTGCACCGCTCCACCACTAAGCCATCATCCACGTGCACTGCCTCGTTATCCTGTGGGGTGCCATGAATCACAAAGAACTTGGTCTTACACTCATTCACTGGCATGCCGTACTCATTACAACATTGTTTCATAAGACGTCATTTATTTATCATTGTATCTCGTGATGTTGCCAACAGTACGGTATCATCCATCATTAAAAGAACGTGCAACCACTTTAGGAAACCATCATCTCTGCAGTTATCTTTAATCAGTTTAATCAGATCATTAACGTATAATAAAAATAATATACAAGATGTACCCCAGTGGTGGCTGCAAACGCTACACTGCCAATGACACTCTTGGCTACGCTATACACACCACCAGTAATACCAACATGACCAAACCGCAGCCTAAACGTTTCAATATACGCAGCAGTACATGCCTCGGTACTAGATCATAAGCTTTACTAAAATCTATAAAAGTAACGAATAGCTTTTTCTTCTTCCTCCTAGCTATATCGGTTAAAATCCGTTAAGTTATTATGTGTTAGGTACAGCCGCGACCTTTCTGAGCCCCTGCTTGCTCCCAGCACGGAGTGAACCACATTCCCAACCTAGAACACAGCACCATGTCGAGTAATTTTGACACACTATTGATCACGCTGATACCACTGTAATTTTTCGTGTCTTTCCGGTCCCCTTTCTTGAAAAGAGTGTTTTTTTTTTTTTTTTTATGTAGGAAGGATACTGGCCAAGGGCAACAAAAATCTAATAAAAAAATGCCCACTCCATCGACATTCCTTTCTTTTTATTAGTGGAGTTGGCATTGTTGTGATATGTGTGGAACTTAGCTTTTGTCCACAGTGTGGGATACTGTGCACACACACACACACACACACACACAGGGCAGTGAAGAAGGTGGGAGTGCATTGTTATCATCACGACACCTCCACATATCACAGTATCCTCAGTGCCTCGGCCTGCCCCGCCTCGCCGAGCCCCGCCAAGCCCCGCCCCGTCCCACCACAGCCACGGTACCACTTTCCAGTCTTTCCCATTCAATATTTATCGTAATGTGCAGGATTTCACAGGTGTTTTAAGGGGATTTCTAAACTTGGGCTTGGTAGAGGAGGTGAAGGAGGAGGAGGTGGGAAGGAGAGGAAGAGTGTGGGAGGAAAGGAAGAGGAGGAAAAGGTACCCAGAACAGGTGCAAAAAAACAAAAACAAAAACATCTCGGCGCAAGATCGACATTCCTTTCTTTTTATTAGTGGAGTTGTCATTGTTGTGATATTTGATTTATGACTAGGAAAGTATAACAACTTACAATATGTAACAAAATCTGCTCTACCTGTGTTTTTGTTTCGTAAAAAAAAAAAAAAATAGCAGATTCGTCAATTAATTTCCTTTCATGTATTAGCTCGCCCAGGACTGTTTTGGTGTTTGATTTAAAACTTTAAAAAGAAACGCGTCCCAGCTAATAATATCCAATAAAATCTAGTCTAACAACCCGCATTTTTAAATTTAATAAAAAGTCTGGTGCCGAATATGAAAAAAAAAAAAAAATCTTTATACGACGAGAAATTTTTTTTTTTTTTATTCATCTGGAAGGTAGAATTTTTTTTTTTTTTATTCAGAATATGTACTACAATCTAGTCTGGCTGTGTTTTCTTTCTCGATATTACATTATTTTTGTAGTGCCGCTGGGAAAATTTTCAAATATTTTTTTTTGTTTCTTGTTTAATATTTCTGAACCTGAAAACGTTTTTATATTTTGAATATTAGAAAAATAGTACATTTTAATCTGGGTGTCTTTTTTCTTCTCGTGATTTTTAAAATTAAATGTTACGTAAATATAAGGACCGAATCGCACATTTTCCCTTCCTTTCTTTCTGTGTGTATGTCAGTATTTAGCAAAACTTGCGGCTGTTTGCAGGCTTATACGTGAAGGAAAGCTAGAATTAACCGCGAAATTAGATAAACACTCCTCCAAAATGCTTCAAATAAGGCAAAGGTTATAGCTCCGTTCAGAGACATCCATGAAAACGTGACGTCATCGGACCCAGACCGAGACCTTCCCTCCTCCCTCCCCATGTTTCCTCGTCAATGCTTCCATTAATTTTCAGGGATTTTCAGGTATTTCTACATGTTTTCCATCTCATCTATGCATTTCAGTGTGGAGCAGAAGCAGGTGAGGCGATGTGAGAGAGAGAGAGAGAGAGAGAGAGAGAGAGAGAGAGAGAGAGAGAGAGAGAGAGAGAGGAGAGAGAGAGAGAGAGAGAGAGAGAGAGAGACCACCACCACCACCACCACGCGCAGGAATTCGTTAGCTATCAACCATGGATGGTTTGCGCCTCAACTGTGGCTCCCCAGCCACAAGCAGGATGGTGCGTGACGGCTGTATCCTGCGGGGGGAAAGGGGGTGAGGGAGTGAAAAAAAAACAACAGCAGGCCAGTAGATAGAACGTACAAGGATAATCAAGAATAAAAAAAAAAACAAAAGGGGGACAAAAAAGAACAGTGATTTTTCTTTTACTTAACTTCACTACTTTGAATGTTACGATTACGTGGGGCAAGAGTAAAGCAGGTGAGGGGAAGAGCAAGAGGATGACACAGGAAGGAGGAGAAAGAGATGCGTGGGGGGGGTTGCATTTGAGGAGCTGTGAACGAGGGAAGGAATGAGTGAGGCTAAACTAAGAAAGAAGAAATTGATGTAGAATAAATTGAAGGAAAGAGGAAAGAAAAAGACGATAACTGCAGAGAGAGAGAGAGAGAGAGAGAGAGAGAGAGAGAGAGAGAGAGAGAGAGAGAGAGAGAGAGAGAGAGAGAGAGAGAGAGGTAATACAGTTAATCATTCCCCCAAAAATATGCACCGGTTAGTTTTTTTTTTCAATTTTTCTGCTTTTTTTGCCAGTTCTATTTAAGGGTAAAGGTAGATCAGGTATCCGGACACGCTCACTAATTACAGGTAACGTCCGGAATAGGTAATGAATCACAGAGAGAGAGAGAGAGAGAGAGAGAGAGAGAGAGAGAGAGAGAGAGAGAGAGAGAGAGAGAGAGAGAGAGAAAACGAGGAGGAGGAGGGGTGGGAAGGGCCAGTTTACAAGCACGTGGGGTCGTGTTGACATTGAGTTTACACGTGATGGAGTGTCTCTGTAACTTTGCCCTTTTTTTTTTTTTTTGTTATGTAGGACGACACTGGTCAAGGGCAACAAAATCCAACAGAAAATAAAAAGCCCACTGAGATGCCGGTCCCATAAAAGGGTCCAAAGCGGTAGTCAAAAATTGAAGGATAAGTGTCTTGAAGGAATTCAAGTCATAGGAAGGTGGAAATACAGAAGCAGGCAGGGAGTTCCAGAGTTTACCAGAGAAAGGGATGAATGATTGAGAATACTGCTTAACTCTTGCGTTAGAGAGGTGGACAGAATAGGGGTGAGAGAAAGAAGAAAGTCTTGTGCAGCTAGGCCGTGGGAGGAGGGGAGGCATGCAGTTAGCAAGATCAGAAGAGCAGTTAGCATGAAAATAGCGGTAGAAAACAGCTAGATATGCAACATTGCGGCGGTGAGAGAGAAGCTGAAGACAGTCAGTTAGAGGAGCGGAGTTGATGAGACGAAAAGCTTTTGATTTCACCCTGTTGCTTCCGTCTTCTTTCCTTTCTTGTTTTCCTTATTCATCTCCTTTTTTTTTCCTTTCCACTTCATCTTGAGTCATTTTCCCTGTTACTTTAATCTCGAAGGGGATTTGTCTACGCTAACACACACACACACACACACACACACAGTACTGAGTTTCCTGGGGAGTCCAACTTAAGTAATGGTGCCCGGCTGTATAAGTTTCCTGGTCCTGAGACGCGTTAGCACGGTAAAGAGGGGGAGCCTGATACTTGTAATGTGAAACTGAAAAAAAAATGTTCTCTGATGGGCATAGCCGTACACCTTGCAGTAGAACATGGCACTGGTAGATGTAAGGAAGGTGCAAGGTCTTGTAGTATGAATGTGTAGTGTGTTGTGCGTGGTGTTGGTGATCAGATGCAGCAACACAATTGTCACACCTCACCTTGTTACGTGTCAGCGAATTTCTTGGGTATTTGTTTTACGTAATATTGGTAATTAATCAGATGTAGTAAGAGAAGCAAACTCTATATCCTCTTTGTTACGCCCTCCATGCCTGATATATTCTCCTGAAAGCTGTTACACTTCTCCAGACCCAGTGTTGTATCCTCTTTACCCAAGCTTGGAGTCGTTCATCTAATACAAACACGAGTATATAAACCTTAGTCTCACGTTGTAGTCTATTGGCTTAACGCTTCAAACCAATTCAATTTAATTCAGTCTCCTTCCTTATGTATCATGTCAAATACTCTCATTAACCACTAGTGTTGTACGTCAAGTTTTTGTACCTCAGAAGATTATATCAATATGCCACAGTTGCAGGAGATAAACAAATAATAGTGTTTCATTACACCGTGTGAAGAGCGAGTGAACACCGTCCCGCTAGTGAAGTATTTGTCGTGCCCGCCAGCCACACCAGATGGCCTCACATTTCCCACCACCGCACACCATCAATCACTGCTGCCTGGCGTGCCCCACTGTTCGGCACCTCCTACCCCAAGGTCTGCCGCTGGATGCTGTCTGTCGCCATATTCTGCTGCCCTATTTATTGATGAGATTCTTGTGTGTTACCCTCGATTTGGTGGGTTTTCCTGATGCCCTGTGCCCTGCGTGGCATCGGTGGCTTGTGTGTGAGTGTGGATTGGTGGGTGGGGTGCGCCAATGTACCATTTGCTTTACCTCACAACTGTTAGCAGGTTTCTCTATTTTATGGTGTCTCACGCTATTTGCATAATAAATTAATCAAATAAAATCTCTCTCTCTCTCTCTCTCTCTCTCTCTCTCTCTCTCTCTCTCTCTCTCTCTCTCTCTCTCTCTCTCTCTCAATAGAAATTTATAATCGAAATTATCGAAATTATCAAATTTATTATCACACACACACACACACACACACACATTTTGTCCTGTCTCCATAAATATTGTTTCATAATATTATTATCACCATCATCATCATCATCATTATTCTCTCTCTCTCTCTCTCTCTCTCTCTCTCTCTCTCTCTCTCTCTCTCTCTCTCTCTCTCTCTCTCTCTCTCTCTCTCTCTCTCTCTCTCTCTCTCTCTCTCTCTCTCTTGGGAATGCAGAGGGATTCTGAGTGGCAGTTAATGACTGGTATATTCCAATCTGTGTTTTATTTTTGATGCGTAACAATAATAATGTGAGTGTGTGTGTGTGTGTGTGTGTGTGTGTGTGTGTGTGTGTGTGTGTGTGTGTGTGTGTGTGTGTGTGTGTGTGTGTGTGTGTGTGTGTGTGTGAGTGTGTGTGTGTGATGAAAGTAAGGGAGAATAAAGTAACGTATTATAATGATAGCAACCATGAATATTAAAGACGCTTCTCATGAGTAACACTAACAAAAATAATACTAAATATCACCTTATTATTATTATTATTATTATTATTATTATTATTATTATTATTATTATTATTATAATTATTATTATTGTTGATCCCACACAAGTGGCATAGGAGGAGAAACCTGTGAAAATAACTGGCGAGGCGGAGCAACACATGGGGGCTATCAAACAGCTGGAGTCTCCTGGTGTACTGAGTTTACTAACAGCGGTGAACCCAAACATGTGTTTCGCCTGCCGACGTGGCAAACCCGCAGGCAACAATGACGTGTCAGGCACACCTTATTTGTGCACCGACCTATCAACAAACATATCATTTATACCAAAATTAATGTAAATTCATATATAATAATAAATCAAATATCAACACCCTTTAAAGTCTCAATACAAATAATCTTGGTAATCCAATTCTTCCTCACAAACCGAGTGAGCCAAGTTCAAACCCCTGGCGCCAACAATTATTATTATTATTATTATTATTGTTATTATTATTATTATTATTATTATTATTATTATTATTATTATTATTATTATCATCATCATTATTATTATTATCATTATCATTATTATTATTACTATTATTATTATTATTATTATTATTATTAATATTATTATTATTATTATTATTATTATTATTATTATTATTATTATTATTATTATTATTATTCCTCTTTATCCTGCTCTTCTCTCCTCCTCCCTCCATCCTTCCTTCCCTTCTTTCTTCCTTTCCCCTTCTTCTCTCCCTCTCTCTCCTCCTCCTCCTTCTAATCCTTGCTCCTCTTTGCTTCTCCTCCTCGTCTTCTCTTCTTGTGTCCTTCCACTTCTTCTTTCTTTTTTTCTTCTTTTTGCTTTTCCCTCTTATCCCTCTATACTATAAAAAAAAATGTTAAAGATACGAAGTTACTATGATGTGTGTGTGTGTGTGTGTGTGTGTGTGTGTGTGTGTGACAGGAGAATAACCCTTAATAGGAGAGAGGGGTTTGGTGAGGTCACGAGAGCAGGTGGAGTGGTCAGGTCATCTGAAGGCTCGTGCTCTATTTCTGCTCCAGCCTCCTGTCTTGCACTGACGGACGGTCTGGTCAGTTGCTTCTCTGACTTCACCACAGGCGCGAAAATTCTGTCACTCTTCGTGGTAAGGTTGTCAGCATGGGACAGGGAGGCCACGACACTAGAACCTGGGACCAGTCACAACACTGTTCGCAGGTGGAGAACAAGAGATGACAAAACAGGAAATATGAAAGACTTTCCTAAGTATTCAATAAGCATTTATTTATTTATTTATTTATTTTTTTTATGATCTAGTAAAGTTGAGGCACATTCCCTGGGCCAACAATGAACAATGATCAGGGTTTTAAGGTTCCCGCCGTGAACAATGAGGACAGCACACGTATAGAATGCTGGCAGTGTGCTCTTATGAATGAATGGTTGAGGCGAGGGGCGAGGGCCAACGAGGCATTCTCAGGTGAAGTAGGCCACTGGCTTGGGCTGAGGCTATGCTGGGGCGACCATGGCTGCCTGGAGGAGGCATGGCTACTCATTCATTCACAACACACTGACAGAGAGAGAGAGAGAGAGAGAGAGAGAGAGAGAGAGAGAGAGAGAGAGAGAGAGAGAGAGAGAGAGAGAGAGAGAGAGAGAGAGAGAGAGAGAGAGTTTGTTTGTTGATGAGTAACGTTCCTTGTGTTTTGGTAGAGAACATTTTCCAAGATACGTGTGATGTATAATTTATTTACTTTTCATTAATCATCTCTGGAGCCTCAAATTTATAGTTTTCATTATTAACGTGTCACGATTTTAAACAAGTTGGTTGAAAGTACTTGTGTAATTAATACTAAATGTTTAAGAGGTCGGAACATAAAAATACTTGTAATTCAGTTATACTTGCGTGAAGTGTCCTGCTGTATTGTGTTGTGTTTTGCAACATTGCCTTGTGTTACGTTACAATGCAGCCAGAAGACCTGACAGACACGCATCATGCAGGCTGCACAGAAAGGGAACCAACAACAGTGAAAAATGCGATAAAATTACGGGAGTGACTTGAGGTGGACGTGCCCGTAGGCACACTCCATACCAATTAAGCTGCCCTGTTCAGTACTCACCGAGCTGCTCAACGCCTCGTCACTCACACCCACTGCTACCTTCCTAACTCTCGTGGTCTTCAATATACGTCACTGTCCATTGACGGCACAAATACGTAATCACACACCTCTCACACCCCTTAAACACGAACTGCCAACCACAAGGCAGCCACCCGTTCTCTGTTATATAAATATTTGTTTTCTCTAAACAGTAATGATTGATTTTTTTTTTTTTGTTGAATATGAATAAAAATATTTTTTTGTGATGAAAATATTACATATGAAATGTAAATGAAGACCATATTAGTATCCTACGTGAATGGTTTTATGGATTAGGCTACATTTGCTATAAGTTATCAATCCATTGATAACTTTGTTTGCATTATGGGTTTTTATGCATTTTTTTTCTTTTCCTAATCAATCTTATTTTGACTTTACCTTCATATTATATTGGCAAGCCAAGAAAATTTTCAAAATGTCGACATGATCTGCCGCTAGTCATCTTGTTTTCTTTTTTTTTCCTTCTTCTTCTTATGCGTCTTACAGCTATATTCTTATTATTCTTTTGTTAAAAAAAAAGAGAAAATAAAAAGAAAACACAATTTCATGATATATAGATGTGAAAAGACGAATGATTATAAATGACATTTGCTATTATCGTACACCGAACGCGGGACAAGGCGGGTGTGCGCAGCAGCTTGCCAAACGTGTTCCTGTGTTTTCTTTCTCGGAGTGTTGACGTGCAGTGACCCTGACGAAGGGAAGAGTGTGCCAGTGTTGAGGGACAGACGAGGCGTCGTGCACTGGTGAGTAGCGCCTGTTCTGGTGTGCGGGGAGAGGCAGACTCCGGAGTGTGAGAGCCACGGTCGCCTGCTGCAGCATCACGCTGACACACCAAACTAGACATTGTAATGATAAGTAGTGTCACATTTCATGATGACACAGACTATGACCTTTGCAATCGTACACCCTGCTGCAGCTAGCCTAACTCGTCCCTCACCACTCTGCCCCTGGCCCTGCCCGACACACCACCCCTGTCATGTCACAAGGAACTTAATTTCTCCCTTTTTATTTAACTAGACATTTTGTGTAAAGCAGTTTAAGTTTGTTCCTTGTGGCTGGCCCAAGTGAAAGTTGAAGTTTCGTGTTTTATCGATAGTTACTCTGGAAAATAATGAGATGGGTCACTCCTCGCATGCAAGTGTACCAGCTAGTTGTGTAAGCAATCAAGTCAAGTATTTAACAGCCATGGAGACACTGTGTCACACCTCTCGCCTTGTGTTACAAAATTAACACTAAAGAAAAAAAAAATAAAAGTCACGAGTGGTAGGCAAGTGTTCTCTCTCTCTCTCTCTCTCTCTCTCTCTCTCTCTCTCTCTCTCTCTCTCTCTCTCTCTCTCTCTCTCTCTCTCTCACACACACACACACACACACAACACACAAGAACATCAGAAATGTCATTCATTGAAATGTTACCATTGCATTTTTTAAGCCGTATTTCAACCTCTTGCTTATTTTTGTCTTTCGTTAAACTTTCATGATAACTTGCTGGCGAATGAAAACTGTGTTATTTCAAGAATCAGAAGAAGAAAAGAAGAAATCGAGAGAGAGAGAGAGAGAGAGAGAGAGAGAGAGAGAGAGAGAGAGAGAGAGAGAGAGAGAGAGTATGAGTGAAGAGTGGGTTTGGCTTACACCTGATGTGAGACGGAAAGTGAAGAGATGAAGGGCGGTGAAGGATACGAGAGGGGAAGCAGAAGGTTGTGTCAGATGAAACAGGATATACGTTGCCTTAATAATAAATGAAATGTATTTGATTTTTCCTTCCGTGCGTAAATCTCCTCCGAAAAATATGTATTCAGGAAACATTTGTCAGTGGAAATTCGAGTGAGAAGTTTGGTAATCGCTCTCGGGCAGAAACTGTACCTTTGTTTTGTAATGAAATGGTACAACTTGTGTGAGGCCATCATGG
Source organism: Scylla paramamosain (assembly GCF_035594125.1). Taxonomy (NCBI): domain Eukaryota; kingdom Metazoa; phylum Arthropoda; class Malacostraca; order Decapoda; family Portunidae; genus Scylla; species Scylla paramamosain. The sequence goes on from NW_026973707.1 coordinate 38,996, forward strand.
AAAATATGTAGCTTTGTGTTCAGTCTTCCCATTTAAGAATATCCGCGCCATGTCAATATTGCCCATTATTAAGTATTAACATCATCTTAGAGTTAATGAAACCGTAAAAAAACAGAGATTAATGTATATATTTCAACTTAAAATGAAATCAATGGTTTTTGAAGACTGTTTATACGATTCTAGCGATAGTTTAGCAAGGATATCATCACCAGAAGAGTATATGCCCTTGAGAGCTTGGCAATTGATCCCTGTGGCACTCCTGATGATTGGCAAAAGATTATGACATTCGCTGTAGGAGTGTTTGGGTACTGTCACATGATGAAGGAACCTCTCTCTCTCTCTCTCTCTCTCTCTCTCTCTCTCTCTCTCTCTCTCTCTCTCTCTCTCTCTCTCTCTCTCTCTCTCTCTCTCTCTCTCTCTCTCTGATGATTGGCAAGTGTATAACAGCATCGCCTCCCACAAGACACTCGCTGTAGGAATTGCCAGACTCGTGTTGTTAGTTGTGTTTGGTGTGGTGTTTGTTGATGGAGGGCAGTGAGGCTGTGGTGCCTTAGGGAAACAGTGCCTCGCTTCTCTTTGCTAACATACAACACATCCTCCAGCCACGTAGATACTCCACCTTCAGTCTCTAGTCTTTACCGCCTCATAGAGTCTACCAAGGTACGCTGAGCCTCATCCTTTGCAGTAGACTGAATCATTCACTTATTGACGTAACTCCTTGTCTAGAGTTGAAGTGCTAAAGTGTGTCTTCCCGCTGTCTTCCCTCAGAACGCTATGCAAGTGACACCATGAGCAGGTTGTCTCGCGGCGTCTGTTCTGCTGTTCGTTGTATCTTCACCGTCCTCACAGCGAGCGCTCCTAACCTGCTGTCTCTCCCACTCCAGCGGCTTCCTGTCCATCATGCCAGGTGTCTCATTCACTCGCACCTGACGCACGGAATCGGGGAAGCGTAGACACGCAGCTCAAGCTCAACACTCCACGCTCTGTTCACTATTACCTGCTTCCATTTACCTCCTACATTTCTCGTCCCCTTTTCCAGCACACACACACACACACACACACACACACACACACACACACACACACACACACACACACACACACACACACACACACACACACACACACACACACACACACACACACACACACACACACGTTACTTGCTTTCTTTCTTTCCTTACTCCGCTGTTGCAATTTTTTTTTCTCTCTCTAACACTGATTACCTTATAAATGGAAGAGCGAGAGAGAGAGAGAGAGAGAGAGAGAGAGAGAGAGAGAGAGAGAGAGAGAGAGAGAGAGAGAGAGAGAGAGAGAGAGAGAGAGGGTATTTATGGAGATTAATGCAATGGTAGAGGGGCTCCAAGTGTGTGTGTGTGTGTGTGTGTGTGTGTGTGTGTGTGTGTGTGTGTGTGTGTGTGTGTGTGTGTGTGTGCTTCGTATGAGCTTGTATTTCACACTAAAGTTTTCTTATTATTATTTTTGTTTATTTATTTATCTTTTTTGCATCTACGAGTATAATAAAAAAAATGTATACAAAATATTCATAGATTTGCGTAATATTTAAGTAACAATCTTTCATTTTTTTCTTATTCCTTCGTTGATATATTTAAAGTGAAGTGAAAAGTTACGTGTCAGTACTGCTAGGAAATCTCAACAAAGTGGGGCGCCTTCAGAATATGGGTGGAGGCGCGTGTAGGCCAGGATCGAACCTTACCTGGCGTCACTCACACAGACCTTGTTTATGGATGGGGATAACAGATGGAAATAGGTAGGTGTGTTTCATAGAGGGACTGCCACGTGTAAGCCTGCTCGCTTCTTGCAGCTTCCCTTATTTCTTATGTTCTCATGTTCTTATGCACATCACACGCCTGGTATATCCGTGGCTGCAAACCGGCGTGAGGAAGCCAAGGTGCACTACAGACTTAAAGATGTGGTGGGCTCACTCATATCATTCCTGCAAAACTTCCATGCAATTTTTTCCTGGTGGTGGGAGTGGTGGTTGGGGGGAAGCTTCACTTCATCCCAAGGAAGCCGACAAAAATGTCTCCTCTTCTTTCCTTTCCTCTCCCCCTGTCCTTTGTTCGTCAGTCAAGAGTGTTGTGGTGAGGCGGCCAGCGTGCCGGGGCTGGGTGAGGAGGCTGTGTCCTCGAGGCGGCAGCAGGCAAGGGCTTGGCGCAGGGCGGGGAGCCTTGATGGCATTGTCACCGCCTTTAATATGGACGGGCTGTCCTGTTAACCAAAATAACAAGGTACCCACCAAGTTGCTCCTCTCCTCCCAGACTCTATAAAGTAGGCAAACCACCACCACCACCACCACCACATCCCTCCCTCCCAGTCCTCCCCATCCTCCATCACCGGTCTTGTTCAGCTCACATCGAATTAGCTTTTTTTTTTATTTCGTGTTTACAGTTCAGGACCTCCGCTTGGTTCTCTCTCTCTCTCTCTCTCTCTCTCTCTCTCTCTCTCTCTCTCTCTCTCTCTCTCTCTCTCTCTCCTACACACACAGACGCACACACAGAGCCATTACTCCTTAACTAGCGGAAATCTTGGGTTGCAGGTCCTTCTTGATATGAATTAAGTCATGAGGCAGTGATGAACCCAGGCCGCGGTGTGAGTGGAGTCCCGCAGGTGCCAATAACGGCGGCAGCACCTCCCACACTGCCACTATTTCTGCCGCGGCGGGCCAACGCTATCCTTTGGGAATGAACACTCACTCTAAATTGGTCTCCGGAAATTGCAACGTCCACTGTGTGTGTGTGTGTGTGTGTGTGTACTTAATTGCTGTACTTAATTGCAGTATCTGTCCTTCACACAGTGCACTCTTAATGACATCCTGTAGCAGCATTAGTGTGGCCGCCAAAATCCAGCCAGCCAGTGAAGTGTGCACAGATCTATCATCAGTTTTAACACTTGGTTTGCTTTATATAAAGGTTTGAATTTGCGAGTGTTTGAATTTGCGAGTGTTTAAATTTGCGAGTGTTTAAATTTGCGAGTGTTTAAATTTGCGAGTGTTTAAATTTGCGAGTGTTTAAATTTGCGAGTGTACACAGACTATACAGACGTGTGTGACTGGTATTTTAATGACGAGGTAGAGCGTGAGACTGGCGGGTGACTGGCAGGAGGGGGACGTGCTGCATGTGACGTGGCACTGGTGACAGGCGTGGCGACAGACGTCATGACCTTTACCGAAGTGCAGCGTCATGTCACTTGGTGGATCATGTCCTTCCACCTTCTTCAATCTGCAGTCACGTGGAGGAAGTGTGAAGGTCTATATGTCACACACACACACACACACACACACACACACACACACACACACACACACACAACATTTCATAACATCTCGTACACTGAGCTGAATATTTCCACGCAGACCAAACCAGCAGCCTCACATCCATCTCTCGCTTCATGGATTAGACAGAAAGATAGTTGCTGAACACGGGTTTGTCTTATCTAGCCATGTATTGGACAGTGGATGGTACAATTGGCTTGTTTGCTATTTATCGGTTGAGAGAGGGAGGGAGGGAGGGGAGGCTGGTTATACGTACGTTCGTGTGTGTGTGTGTGTGTGTGTGTGATTCACTTACGGTCGTCTGGTGGTCACCCAGCCAGCCGTTCCCCTACAGAAAGAGGTCAGAGGTCATAGTGAGCGATGTTTGGGTAGGACTGAGACCACTGACACACCACACACCACACACCGGGACAGCGAGGTCACAACCCCTCGAGTTACATCCCGTACCTGCTTCCTGCTAGGTGAACAGGGGCTACACATTAAGAGGCTCGCCCATTTGCCTCGCCGCGCCCGGGAGTCGAACCGGGGCCTTCTTGGTTGTGAGCCGCGCGTGTGTGTGTGGGTGTGCGCGCCCTTAACTATACCACAATTAAAGACAACAAACTCGTTCGCGTTCTATTTCAGCGGTCCAATTATCGTATCGCCGCCTCTCCAGCCTGAATGAGTCGGCAGCCAATAAGTTTCCGCCACGCGTTCATCGGCGTCGCGTCGCCCCAAAAGCGCCGCGTAGTGTGACAAAGGAAGGTCCCGCCTCGCCTGCCTGCACGAGGCGGAGTAGCGGCGTTCACACCAAGACGCCAAGAAACGTTCCTTTGACAATGCCACTAATGTTAATAATAATGCTCGGTATTCCTTACTCATTGTGTTCACCATGTCAGATATGAAGTGAGGCGCCACAAATTATGCTCTCTCTCTCTCTCTCTCTCTCTCTCTCTCTCTCTCTCTCTCTCTCTCTCTCTGTTGGGTCGCGTCAGTGTTTGCGTTGCTTGGAGTCCCGCGCGACACAAGTTATGGGGGGAGAGTACTGCGTCACCTCCAGCAGGCGCACCAACTGATCTGAAGGCACTGCAGTGACCTGAAACACAACAACGGCAGTGTTACCAATAGTACCAGTAGTTGTAGTAGAGGTAGTAGTAGTAGTAGTAGTGGTGGTGCAAGGATTGGTGTTGTAGTGACTTAGTGAAGTGTTAATGCAGTGCTTTGTGGGTTTACCTTATCGCACCGAGGCATTCTCAACCACCAACGCCACCGTGGTCAGGGCTGCCACCACCATAGCCAGGCATGCCAACCTTACTGGCTTGTTCATGATGGAAAGGTTATTAATGAACGCTGATGTGAATTACGCGAGTGATTGAAAGCGTTATTGTTATTATTATTATTATTATTATTATTATTATTATTATTATTATTATTATTATTACTCGTTGCTTGTATAGAGAATGACAAAACTACAAGAGAGAGAGAGAGAGAGAGAGAGAGAGAGAGAGAGAGAGAGAGAGAGAGAGAGAGAGAGAGAGAGAGTGGAGGTTTGGTGGCGAGGACTTGTTAGTGTTAGTTAAGTGTCATTAATTGGCCGGTATTCAGAGCCACGGAGATGATTAGCAGGATCCTCAAGTGTTTCTCCTGTTAATGGTGTATAAGTTTTGTTAATCCGTTAATAGAATCATAGAAAAAAACTTAAATCCATGTAGCTTTAACTTGGAGTCTTGAATAGGGCGGAGGTGCGGCTGGAGATGTGTTTCAGAACGTGTCACTCACTGGCTCTTGTGTGTTGTGTGATCGCTGGCGCTGATTTTCCTTTTTTTTATTTCTTTATGTTGAGGTTTCCTTGTGTTGTAATTCCATGTAACGTTCTTCCTCATTCCTGTTTTCTTTACATTCTCTCCATCATTTATATTACTTTTGTTCTTCCCTAATCCACATTTTGTCTTACGAGTACACCTTATTTTCTCCTTTTCATATCTACCTTTTTCAGTCTCTCTCTCTCTCTCTCTCTCTCTCTCTCTCTCTCTCTCTCTCTCTCTCTCTCTCTCTCTCTCTCTCTCTCTCTCTCTCTCTCTCTCTCTCCCAGCAAAGGAAAGAGTAGCTCACATTCCTCCATTTCCTACGCCACAACTTTTCCTGACGTGCCGCCTTATCCAGAATCTTCCCTTAATCTGAAACTCTTTCCCTCCTTTCATCATTATGACCAGAGAGAGAGAGAGAGAGAGAGAGAGAGAGAGAGAGAGAGAGAGAGAGAGAGAGAGAATGAGGGGAGGGAGAACTGCCCTGCCTGCTGGTTAATCATATCAGTCTCTCTCTCTCTCTCTCTCTCTCTCTCTCTCTCTCTCTCTCTCTCTCTCTCTCTCTCTCTCTCTCTCTCTCTCTTTCAAACCAATCTCCAACATTTTCGCCTCTAATAGTAAAGAGAAGAAGTGGAAGTGATGTGAAATGAAATCAATCCCAGGAGGTCCTTTCCCACCCTGTGTGTGTGTGTTTGTGAGAGAGAGAGAGAGAGAGAGAGAGAGAGAGAGAGAGAGAGAGAGAGAGAGAGAGAGAGAGAGAGAGAGCACAAAGTATGGTTACCTTCCTTTCGTGTTTTTTTTTTTATTTTGTTGTAGCTTCCCATCTCTCCTTTCAGCGTCGTTTCATGTTGACATTTTCCATCCTTCTTATATGATCTATCCAATTGTTCATCTCTTCTTTTCCACTTCCGTCTCTCCTTTCACACCAGTTTTATCCCCTCCCATCCACTCCTTTCCTGTTATCATCGTTCATATCTTCATTCTTGCCCATTACATTACCTTCAGTCTCTCAAATGTTCTCTCCACTGCTTCATTATCGCCTGCCGCCCCACGCCACCCAAAGAACACCTAAACACAACCCCAACATTCAACACACGCCCTCTCCCCAACAGAAGAGAGAAAACATCATAAGCATCACAACACACTGGGAGAGGCGAGGTGGCTCAGATAGCTGTCCCTCATTAGTGGCGGCAAGACTTGACCTATTCACTGGTCTGCTGGCCGCTCTGGAAAGCTGAATCTCCTCTTATATGATTTATTGTTTCCTTTTGATGCAAGACTGTCTAGCTGCCGGTGAGTTTAGAAAGAGAGAGAGAGAGAGAGAGAGAGAGAGAGAGAGAGAGAGAGAGAGAGAGAGAGAGAGAGAGAGAGAGAGAGAGAGAGAGAGAGGGGGGGGGAGGGACAGAGTTATTGTTATTGGTTGTTGTTGATATTGTTATTTTTAAATCTGTTGAAATTTGAAATATTCCTGATACAAAGCTATAGTTCTCTTGAGTGTTTTGTTATTTATCAGCAGTCACGCCTTCACTTTCTTGTCTAAGCAATGGTAGTCCTTTTTTTGGGGGGAGAGGGTTTTTGGGAGAGAGGGTTTCCTTTCAGTGAACGGTGAAAACTGGTTAAATTTTATCTTCATTCACTTATCTATTTATTTATTTACTTTTTTTTATTTATTGAACCGTTTATTTGATTGTTCAATTATTTTATTTATTTTTTTTTGGGGGGTAGGGGGTTTCCCTTTAGTAAACGGTGAAAATATTAAATTTATCTTCATTCACTTATTTATTTATTTATTTATTTACTATCTCTTTGACTTATTTAATTATTTATTTGATTGTTTAATTATTTTATGTATCTATTTATTATCTATTTATTTATGTATTTATTTATTTGTCCAATATTTTTCGTTTCCTTGCCACGTACGTTCCTGTCCATCTGTTGAATTACTGACTAGGTTCATTAAATAGTTGTTTCCTGGAAGGCACTGATCTCTTCCACCACACAAGGGGACGCTGAGCTGCACTGTAAGGTGAACCCCGGCACGCCGCATGGAGCCTTTCCAGGAATACCACTATACAATACTCAACCCAAGGAAAATAGTTCACTTGTGGAAATTATTTTGTTCTTCTCTGGAAGGAACACACACACACACACACACACACACACACAGTGATAGTGGTATTATTATTATTATTATTATTATTATTATTATTATTATTATTATTATTATTATTATTATTATTATTAGTCTATTATTATTATTATTATTATTATTATTATTATTATTAGTAGTAGTAGTAGTAGTAGTAGTAGTAGTAGTAGTAGTAGTAGTAGTGGCAGTAGTAGCTGTGGTAGTAAAAGCACCATATATCGGTAATTGTAGAAGTAGTAAAAGTCATAACAACAACATCGGCAACAACACTAAAACCACCACCACCACCACCACCACCACCACCTCATCATCCCGTGCTCCTCTTCTCCCTCAGCGCGGACGCCCAGCACTCTGCCGCCACCATCAGCACTAACGTGATCGTCACCTCGAGCGGGGAGGTGACGTGGCTGTCTCACGGCATCTACAAGTCCTCCTGTGACATGAACGTGGAGTTTTTCCCCTTTGATGTCCAGTCCTGCAAGATGTGGGCGTCCTGGACCTACGACGGCTACCAGGTGTGTGTGTGTGTGTGTGAGAGAGAGAGAGAGAGAGAGAGAGAGAGAGAGAGAGAGAGAGAGAGAGAGAGAGGGGGGGTAGTGGCAGTGGGAGAGAGGAAAAAGGAGAGGGAGTGGAGTTGTGCAAAATGATGTGGTGGTCTTGGAGTGATGATGAGGAAGAGAGAGGGTGAGTGGGAGAGGGAGATGGAGAAGAAGAGAAAGAAAGAGAAGAGTGAGTGAGAGAGAAAAATGAGAATTATTTATAGATTTACTCCTTTTTCTACTTTTCTTTCACTATCTTCCTCTGTTCCTCTTTCATCTTTTCTTTACATTTTCGTCTTTTCTTTCTTTCTCTTTTGTTCTTATTTTTCTCTTCCACTTTTCTTTCAAGGTAAAAAATCTTTTCTATTTACCCTTCCTTGAGTATTTCCTCTCTCCTTTCTCGACTTTTCTTTATTTCTTTCTTCTTCTTTCTCCTCTCCCTCCTTCGCCCATGTTTTCTCAGTGTCTCATATCTTTTAATTTACATTTTTCTTCCCTCTCTCCATTTACTACATTTACTGCAAAGGGGATAGGCAGCTCATCACACACACACACACACACACACACACACATTGCTACCTACGCAATGACGGAATCAGCAGTGAGATTCAAGAACTGAAATAGTATACACGTAACGTAGCGTAACCTAACTTAAACCAGCCCTCTGATGAAGACGCTAATGTTATATCAATATTATTGGCACCTGTAGTTGCCTGTTGTTTCTATGCTGAGACGAAACACAACACATAACTTCATGGAAACCGTTTTAGCAAGAGGTGAGATTTTCAGATGAGGCGTAAGCAAAATTCTCTGGGTGAGTAATCAGTAAAGGAGAAATAACACCTCCAAGCTTGAAAGAATTACATTTAAAAAAGAAAAAAAGGAAGGAATTCGTTCTCAAATAGAGTGGTAGATGCATGGAATAGACTCAGTAATCAGGTCGTTAGTGTTGACATGTTAGAAAACTTTAAAAGAAGATTAGATGCATTTATGGATGATGATTTATGAATGATTTGTGGCTCCTTGCAGCTTCCCTTAACTTCTTATGCTCTTATTTTAGGAATTCTCGCAAAAAATCCTCCAGTATGCTCAGTGTAGAGGAAGGGATGGATAAGTGTGACGAGAAGGAAGCGAATGTTTGTGTGGAAGGTTGTGTCGAAGAGAGAAGGGGACGAATTGAGTCTTGATGCGCTGTGTGGGTTCTCTATATATGTGTGTGTGTGTGTGTGTGTGTGTGATATAAACAGGAACAGGGCGGAGCAAGGCGCAGTGAGGCCGTGCAGTGCACACATCGCCTCGCCACAAGACAACTCTGTCATTCCTTGCTATTTACTGTTTTGTTCATGTATTTGTTTCTTTTGCATCAGGATTCCAACGTGATGAGACGCAACTCTGCTTCAAATCAAACCCAGATTTCTTCCTTTTGTTTGTTTATTACTTTCAAGAGAATACGAAAATATACATTGCTTGGTAGAGAAAATACAGCTTTCAATTTATAAAGCTATTATTTTTCTATAAATGTATTTTTAAATATTCTTATTTTTCATTTATCTATTTATCTATTTTCAAAGAAGTAATCTCATTATTTAAAAATTGTACTTGACATGTACTGCAAGTAAACATAGATCTTACAATGTTACACACTAATGTGACTTATGATCGAGTAACTTATTAACTAATACATCTTACAATCTTACACACTAATGTGACTTATGATCGAGTAACTTATTAACTAATACATCTTACAATGTTACACACTAATGTGACTTATGATCGAGTAACTTATTAACTAATACATCTTACAATCTTACACACTAATGTGACTTATGATCGAGTAACTTATCAACAAATACAGCTAGGTAACTTATTACATGCTAAGACAACCTACGATCTTGCTAACTTAAGATCGTAACTTATACATCCACTAACTTATACAGCTGGCACACATTTGGGAAACATCTAGATAACATTTTGGCAACAATGTTTGCTGTCCGGACCATCCATCCATCCATCCATCCATCCACCCATCCATCCATCCTCTCATCCATCCATCCACTCATCCATCCATCCATCCATCCATTCATCCATCCATCCTCTCATCCATTCATCCATCCATCCATTCATCCATTCAACCATCCATCCTCTCATCCATTCATCCATCCATCCATTCATCCATTCCACCATCCACCCTCTCATCCATCCACTCATCCATCCATCCATCCATCCATCCATCCATCCACTCATCCATCCATCCATCCGTGAACACTGTAGCACTAAATCTCACCTTGCCCTGTGTTCCCATCAGTGGCATAGGTGAGTGTCATTTGTTTATTGTGGTAAAGGGCTTGGGGTACAAAAAATGCACGTTTTATTGAGGACTAGACGGGGACAAAAGATAGGTAGAGGTGGTGGAGGGACAGGTGGACGTGGAGAGAGCCTTGTTATGTATCTCTTCTGTTCTTCCACACGTACTTCACTGCCATTAGTAAATAGATGGACACACTCTCGATGCAGACCGATAAATCTTCTGGTATCTGTTCTTCTCGTGTGTTCTCATGTGAAGAGACCAAAGTTGATGAGATTTATTTGTGGTTAAAGGAGCTGGACATCCTTTTGCGTTTATTAGATAACAGGTAGACAATCAGTGTCCTGGCAGAGTGGCTTTGCCCGCCCCTAGGATACCCGGCCTTGCTGTGGCATATGAAGCAGACTGAAGTTGAAGATACTTGTAGTTAAAGGAGCTGAAAACCTTATATAAGAGGCAAAATAATACCCTAGCAGAGTCGCTGTTGGGAGCTCTTTGGTTCACCCCGTCTTGATACGAAATAAGATAAGTAGAGGTCCTTACATGAAGCAGACTCAAGTTGATAGTTGTAGTTAAAGCAACTTGATATCCCTTGCACTTAATGATGATACATGAACAATTAGCATCCTGACAGGGTCGCCACTGCCCACTCCAAGGTTCGCCCACCCTTAATATGGCTACTGTCAGCTAAAACTGGGAATATAAAGGCGGCGCAGAAAGGGACTGGCCATCCTATGTACTCAACAGGCGGCCCAAGCTCACTGAACATAGATTTAAGGAGAGAAAAAAAAAAGACTTTAAAACAGGTTGGTAAATGACTGGTTAAATGACTCATTAATGAGGGTGGTGGTGGTGGTGAGGCAATGGGGAGTTTTAAAAGAGACAGAGTTATGGACAGGAATGACAGGTGCACACAAGTGTCTTTCATACAGGGAATGCCTCGTGTAGGTCAACTGGCTCTTTGCTAATTGTCTTGTGTTCTTATGTTCTGATGTTCCAAACATTAGAAGCATTTCAAACATTTATTGCTGGCCAAACAAATGTGTTACAGTCATGTCAGCTGTTGGATTAAGGCCAGCTTTTAGAGACCCAAAATATTTTATAAAAAATAAAGAAGAAATGAATTCCTTGTAAATATGTTAACTAGAAGAAAAATGATACAATATGATGAAACAATATTAATAAGGTAACAATCATACTTATTACAAAATACTGGAATAAATAACAGAAAACCTGAAATTGTAAAAAGAAGACAATATGTGCAGTACGTATGTTAGAGTGTTGCTATTGTGACACACTGCACATGTTCTTAAAGGCTTGGCTCTCTCATCAGGAATACTTTGAAGAGCCGCACACAGAGACCATTATTCGTGACCTCATGGATGTTAGCATATTGGCGACGCTGAATTCTCGTTAACCTGTCACACACACACAAAAATAAATAAATAAATAAATAAATAAATAAATAAATAAATAATAAATAAATAAATAAATAAATAAAAAAAATAAAATAAAACAAAATTGAAAACTGTCTCAACTTCAGTAGTCGCTGTTAATATTAGCCGATGTAAAACACTAAAACATCTAAAAATACAAACCAGTATCTTCCTGTGTTTATTATCATTACTTTTTTTTTATATTTCCATGGGTTCCTTTACTACGAGGTACATAATATTCTCCTCTAAGTCCTTTTCTTTTCATGTGCAATATCAGAGGAGAAGGATGGTGGGGGAGGGGAAACCTTGCCATTATTCTATCCTATTCTTTCGCATGCATATTTATAGTAGTATTGCGTAGTTTCAGCAGCTGTCCTTCCTATAGACCATTATATCCTTGTATTTGTTCTTCATACTCCTTTCTCTATTTTCTTCCATTGTTTCTTTACTCTCCTGCGTCTCTTACTTTGGATGACAGTGTTCACTTTATCGTACGAGTCATCACTTTTTTTGTGTGTGTGTTCTTTTATGTTACTCCTCCTTCTCTTTCCTGCCCTTCCTCCTCTCCTCCCTCCCTCCTTCCCTCCCCCTTCCCGTCGTTAATGGAAGTGGTTAGCGAACAAGCCCTTTAGTTCCCACTTTTAGTGCCCTTTTCCTCATCTGTACTTCATCTTGACGTGTTACCGGTGAGTGTCAGGAGAGTGAGCGACGCGCAGGTACATACAGCATGACTGTCATGCTCAGGTGTCACTCTCAGGTGTGTTTCCATTTGTACCTACCTGTCTTCTTTTTATTAGGTGTGCTTTCATTAAGGTAACAGGCCAGGCGACGAGAGGCGAGGCGAGGTCAATGAACTGCTCTTGTCTTTTTTATCTATTTATTTATTCATTTATTTTATTTTATCTTATTTTATTTGTGTGTGTGTGTGTGTGTGTGTGTGTGTGTGTGTGTGTGTGTGTGTGTGTGTGTGTTTCGAATTTAGGGTTTTATTTTCTTTTCTTTTCGTCATTTTGTCTATCGTGCGATTTTTTCTTCTTTTTTTCTCTCTCGTTCGCTTGCTTTAGATTTTTGGGTTTTCTGTTTATTTTTGTTTTATATTTTTTTTTTTTTGGTTTTTCTTTTCTTTTTTTTCTTTTTGCTTTATTTTTTGTGTGTTTGTTTTCTTTCAGTGTTTTTTTTTCTTTTGTTTGATTTAAATTTTGTTTTTACGTTGTTTTTGTCTTGTCTTTTTTTTTTTTTTAATTTGTGTAATTTAGATTTCGTGTTTTACTTCGTGTATGTGTGTGTGTGTGTGTGTGTGTGTGTGTGTGTGTGTGTGTGTGTGTGTGTGTGTGTGTGTGTGTGTGTGTGTGTGTGTGTGTGTGTGTGTGTGTGTGTGTGTGTGTGTGTGTGTGTGTGTGTGTGTGTGTGTGTGTGTGTGTGTGTGTGTGTGTGTGTGTGTGTGTGTGTGTGTGTGTGTGTGTGTGTGTGTGTTTGCCTTCTTTCATTTGAGTTTCCTTTTGTGGTTTATTTTGTCTCGTTGTTGTATTTTTTTTTGTGGTTACATTTCAGTGTTTTACTTTGTGTGTGTTATCATTTTTCTTTTCTATTTCCATTTTCAGTATGCTATTGTTTACATTTATTGTTTGCCATTTTCCCTTCTCCTTATTTGTTCCTCACTGTTCCTCACAATTTGTATTGCAGGGAAGAAAGGAAGTAAGGAGTTAATAATCTCTCGTCTAGTTGTGTTCCAGTCTGCTTATTTATGTCCCTACTTCTTTTGTGGGTTGCTTCCGTCAGGGGTCACCACAGAGAGAAGCAACCTCCAACGCCTGGTCTTCTGCCCTTCCTCAGTCACACTCACTACGAGCATGTCTTCTTTCATTACATCAGTAAACATTATCGTATGTCTTTCTCTTTTCACTCACACCAGTTGAGTTTCTCCCGCCGGGTACATTCATCTCCAGCATCCTCCTTCCCACATATTCCTCGTCTCTCCTCCTGACACGTCCAGACCACTTCAGTCTCACCTGTCTAGCTTTGTTCTCCTCTTTCCCAGAAGGAGGCAGTAGACACCTGCCGAAACGATAATTACTCCCAGTGAGGTCTAAAGCACTGTTCAGGGTGTGCTGTGAACTTATCATTAAACCCAGCTGTGACCTCACTGAACGTTTCCCTTTGTGTCTCACAACACAAGGGGGCAGTCACAGCCTGCCCTCTAAAGACAACTCTCTTTCTCCACACGAAACTACAAGCACCTAATAACACACACACCCTTCACTCAAAAATTTTAAACTCATGGCGACTCCTACACCAGCCTCGGAGTCCCCATCTGGGAAGGGGACCATAAATGTCCCCAGGTCGGACTGCCTTTCCGTCGACGAACCTAAGTGTCTTGACACCCCCCTCAACTTTTTCTTCATTAACTTCTGCAACATTGGCGGTCTAAGATCTAATTTTCAATCTGTAGAACACCACCTCTCCTCTTCTAAACCTCATCTTCTTTTCCTCACTGAAACTCAGGTGTCTGAGGCAACTGACAGTAGCCCCTTTTCTGTTCCCTCCTACTTTCTCTATCCTCATTTTCGATCCAAAGCTGGATGCTGCGTTTATGTGCGCAATGACTTAACCTGCTCTCGTGCCCACGCTCTTGAATCTTCCGAGTTTTCCACCATCTGGCTACGACTACAGAATCATTCTCATACTAAATTTATCTGTGCTGTATACTTCTCTCCTAACTCCCCTGACTATAAGAAATTCTTTGACTACTTAACTTCCAAAGTGGAGCACATTCTGACCCTCTTCCCTTTTGCAGAGATCTCCATTCTTGGAGACTTCAATGTTCACCACCAGCTTTGGCTTTCGTCTCCCTTCACTGACCATCCTGGTGAACTAGCCTATAACTTTGCTATCCTCCATGACCTAGAGCAATTGGTGCAAAATCCTACTCGTATTCCTGAACGTCTTGGATATACGCCCAACATTCTTGACCTTTTCCTGACCTCTAATCCTTCTGCTTATGCTGTCACCCTTTCTTCTCCGTTGGGCTCCTCCGATCACAATCTCATATCTTTATCTTGTCCTATCACTCCAATCCCTCCTCAGGATCCCCCTAAGCGAAGGTGCCTCTGGTGTTTTGCCTCTGCTAATTGGGGGGACATGAGGAGGTATTTTGCTGATTTTCCTTGGAATGACTACTGCTTCCGTGTCAGAGACCCGTCTTTGTGTGCTGAGCGCATAACAGAGGTGATAGTGTCTGGCATGGAGGCGTACATTCCTCATTCTTTTTCTCGTCCTAAACCTTCTAAACCTTGGTTTAACACAGCTTGTTCTCGTGCTATACATGATAGAGAGGTGGCCCACAAAAGGTACTTAAGCCTTCCATCACCAGAATCTCATGCACTTTATATTTCTGCCTGGAACCATGCCAAGTCTGTTCTCCAACTAGCCAAAAACTCCTTCATTAACAGAAAATGTCAAAACCTTTCAAGATCTAACTCCCCTCGTGATTTCTGGCATCTAGCCAAAAATATCTCCAATAACTTTGCTTCTTCTTCTTTCCCTCCTCTACTTCAACCAGATGGCACCACTGCTATCACATCTATTTCTAAAGCTGAACTCTTTGCTCAGACCTTTGCTAAAAACTCTACCTTGGACGATTCTGGGCTTGTTCCTCCCTCTCCTCCACCCTCTGACTACTTCATGCCTCGTATTAAAATTCTTCGTAATGATGTTTTCCATGCCCTCGCTGGCCTAAACCCTCGGAAGGCTTATGGACCTGATGGGGTCCCTCCTATTGTTCTCCGAAACTGTGTCTCCGTGCTTGCACCTTGCCTAGTCAAACTCTTTCAGCTCTGTCTGTCAACATCTACCTTTCCTTCTTGCTGGAAGTTTGCCTACATTCAACCTGTTCCTAAAAAGGGTGACCGCTCTAATCCCTCAAACTACCGTCCTATTGCTTTAATTTCCTGCTTATCTAAAGTTTTTGAATCTATCCTCAACAGGAAGATTCTTAAACATCTATCACTTCACAACCTTCTATCTGATCGCCAGTATGGGTTCCGTCAAGGCCGCTCTACTGATGATCTTCTGGCTTTCCTTACTGAGTCTTGGTCATCCTCTTTTAGAGACTTTGGTGAAACTTTTGCTGTTGCCTTGGACATATCAAAAGCCTTTGATAGAGTCTGGCACAAAGCTTTGATTTCCAAACTACCCTCCTACGGTTTCTATCCTTCTCTCTGTAACTTCATCTCAAGTTTCCTTTCTGACCGTTCTATTGCTGCTGTGGTAGACGGTCACTGTTCTTCTCCTAAATCTATTAACAGTGGTGTTCCTCAGGGTTCTGTCCTGTCACCCACTCTCTTCTTATTATTCATTAATGATCTTCTAAACCAAACTTCTTGTCCTATCCACTCCTATGCTGATGATACCACCCTGCACTTTTCCACGTCTTTTCATAGACGTCCAACCCTTCAGGAGGTAAACATATCACGCAGGGAAGCCACAGAACGCCTGACTTCTGATCTTTCTAAAATTTCTGATTGGGGCAGAGCTTGGTATTGTTCAATGCCTCAAAAACTCAATTCCTCCATCTATCAACTCGACACAATCTTCCAGACAACTATCCCCTCTTCTTCAATGACACTCACTGTCCCCCTCTTCTACACTGAACATCCTCGGTCTGTCCTTTACTTATAATCTGAACTGGAAACTTCACATCTCATCTCTAGCTAAAACAGCTTCTATGAAGTTAGGTATTCTGAGACGTCTCCGCCAGTTTTTCTCACCCCCCAGCTGCTAACTCTGTACAAGGGCCTTATCCGTCCATGTATGGAGTATGCTTCACATGTCTGGGGGGATTCCACTCATACTGCTCTTCTAGACAGGGTGGAATCAAAAGCTTTTCGTCTCATCAACTCCTCTCCTCTAACTGACTGTCTTCAGCCCCTCTCTCACCGCCGCAATGTTGCATATCTAGCTGTCTTCTACCGCTATTTTCATGCTAACTGCTCTTCTGATCTTGCTAACTGCATGCCTCCCCTCCTTCTGCGGCCTCGCTGCACAAGACTTTCTTCTTTCTCTCACCCCTATTCTGTCCACCTCTCTAACGCAAGAGTTAACCAGTATTCTCAATCATTCATCCCTTTCTCTGGTAAACTCTGGAACTCCCTGCCTGCTTCTGTATTTCCACCTTCCTATGACTTGAATTCCTGTGGTTATGTTAACAGCTCAGGTGAGAGGACGATTGCTTTTTCTTATTTTCTTTTCATTCCACAGTTAAACAAAAAATATGATTTTTTTTTCGTATAAGATTTATTCTATTTTTTCTTTTCGTTTTGACCTTCAATTCAAGTTTTCCTTTTGTTATTTACCAGTGATTATTAAGAACATAAAAACATAAGAAATAAAGGAAGCTGCAAGAAGCCATCAGGCCTACACGTGGCAGTCCCTGTATGAAATATACCTACCTGTTTCCACCTATCGTCCTCATCTATAAATCCGTCTAATCTTCTCTTAAAGCTCCCTAATGTCTTACCACTAACAACTTGATTACTGAGTCCGTTCCATTCATCTACCACTCGATTTGAGAACCAATTTCTTCCTTTCTCTTTTTAAATATAAATTTTTCAAGCTTGAACCCATTATTTCTTGTTCTGTCCTGGTTACTGATGCTAAGAGTTTTGCTTACGTCCCCCTTGTTATAACCCATACACCATTTAAAGACTTCTATCAGGTCCCCGCTTAACCTACGTCTATCTAAAGAATGTAAATTTGATAGCTTCAACCTCGCCTCGTAAGGAATATTCCTCATCCCCTGTATCCTTTTAGTCATTCTCCTTTGTACTGATTCTAATAGACTTATATCGTTCCTGTAATATGGCGACCGGAACTGCACAGCGTAGTTTAGATGAGGTCTGACCAGCGTCAACTATAACTTTAATATTACTTCAGGCCTTATACTTTTAACACTCCTAAAAATGAATCCTAATACACTATTTGCCTCGTTTCTGGCCTCTATGCATTGCTTTCTTAGACGAAGTTCAGAGCTAACTAAAACTCCTAAATCTTTTTCGTACCATGAACTTACCAGAGCTCAGTTGTTTATTGTGTATCTACTGTGTGGGTTTCCTGTACCTATGCTAAGTACATTGGATTTTTTTTTATGTTAAATTGCATTTGCCATCTGTCTGTCCATTCGTTCATCCTATCTAAATCTGCCTGCAAGGCGATGGCATCCGATTCTGACCTAATTAATCTACTTATCTTCGTGTCATCCACAAATTTACTAACATCACTACTAATTCCATTTTCCAAGTCATTGATATATATATATACTCGTATATATATATATATATATATATATATATATATATATATATATATATATATATATATATATATATATATATATATATATATATATATATATATATATATATATATATATATATATATATATATATATATATATTAAAAACAACAATGGCCCTAATACTAATCCCTGTGGCACCCCACTAATTGCATGACCCCACTTAGATTTAAAGCCGTTTATTACTACTCTATGTCGTCTGTCGCTTAGCCATGACTTTATCCAGCCTAACACCTTTCCATCTATCCCGTGTGCCCTAACCTTTCCAAGGAGCCTCTAATATCAATATCGGTATCAATATTGATATCAATACTGATATCAATACTCTCGAAACTGCAATTCATATTCTGAAAAATCAGGATTCATTGCATCATATTAATGAAATCGTAAATCTCCGACGAGGTGTATAGACTATCATATGTGTCGGTTTTCTGTGTCATTCACACACACACACACACACACACACACACACACACACACACACACACACACACACACACACACACACACACACACACACACACTCTCTCTCTCTCTCTCTCTCTCTCTCTCTCTCTCTCTCTCTCTCTCTCTCTCTCTCTCTCTCTCTCTCTCTCTCTCCCTCCCTCCCTCCCTCCCTCCCTCCCTCCCTCCCTCCCTCCCTCCCTC
>NW_026973707.1:62500-65000 GCF_035594125.1 Scylla paramamosain
AATAGCTAAGGTGAGAGGAGAGTTATTATCCATTACTTTTTATTGAATTGTTAGGAAATAATAATCCTCTATTCTTGTAATATTTCCTGCTTTTCTGTTTATATAATTACCTTTAACTCCACCTGTCTTACCTGTGGCTATTAATATTTGAGGTGAGAAAGTGATTATTATTCCTTGCTCTCCTTGTTGTGCATTTCCAAAAGACAATAATCCTCTTTACTATAACATTTTTTCTTCTTTCTTTATGTATTTACCTTTCATTGAACCTGTCCTCTTCTCTTCTACCTGTGTTTATTGATAGCACAGGTGAGAACAAGGAAATTACTCTTTACTGTCTGGGTTTTGTAATTCAATAAGTAATGTTCCTTCTGTGTGATTGTTACTAAGTTATTTGTGTGTTTACCTTTCATCTCACCTGCCTTACCTGTGTGTGTTCACTCCTTAGGTGAGAAAGTTATTAGTCTTGGTTCTCCTTTTGTGGCGATGGAAAATATTAATTACCTTGTTGCTGTAATATTATTTAGTTCAGGTGTTGTATCTACCCTTAGTGTTTATCTCTCATTTACCTTTGCATGTTAATTGCACAGGTGAGACTGATTCTTCTCTCTCTCGCTCTTGGTAGTGTTGCTAGGAAAGTAATCATCTTGTTGTTGTTATTATTATTATTATAATTATTATTATTATTATTATTATTATTATTATTATTATTAGTAGTAGTAGTAGTAGTAGTAGTAGTAGTAGTAGTAATATTTATTATTATTATTATTATTATTATTATTATTATTATTATTATTATTATTATTATTATTATTATTATCATTATTACTCATTATTATTATTGTTATTATTATTATTATTATTATTATTATTATTATTATTATTATTATTATTATTATTATTATTATTATTATTATTTATTTGTTGTGTGTAAATATTTACCTTTGCTGTATCGTGCCGTACCTGTGTGTACTAATTGTTTAGACGAGAAAGTGATCATACCTTGTTCTCATTTTGTAATTTTGCTGAAATATTAATCATCTTATTTTTGTGTTATTATTTTGTTTTGGTGTTTATCTGTTTACGTTTGACATTTACCTGCTCTGCCTGTGGACATTAATTCCTCAGATTGTTGTTGAAAAGTAATCTCTTTGTTTTGCATCATTATTATTATCTAGTCATCATGTTTATCTGTTTGCCTTTAATATTTACCAGTCCTTCCTGTGTACATTAACTTCTCGGTGGGGACAAAACAATCATTCCTGACTCTGTAGTGTAGACAGGAACAAAAGTCAATCATCCTCCTTTATGTAATAATTTTCCTTTCTTATGTCTATGCATCAACCTTTTTTTTTTCTCTCTCTCTCTCTCTCTCTCTCTCTCTCTCTCTCTCTCTCTCTCTCTCTCTCTCTCTCTCTCTCATGCTAACTCATTTTTCTACATTTTTATTTATTTTTGTTTATTTTCTCCTTGTCTAACAACATAATTTGTAATTCCCTTTTGTGTAATAACTTCCTTTCTTTATTTATGCATCTACTTTGTTTTTTTTCCTTTTTAAGCTTCTTTTTCCTTTCTTTTTCTTTCTCCAGTAAAATAATTAATAATACTCCTTTGTATAAGCTTTCTTTTGTTGTCTATGTACCAACAACTGTTTTTTTCCTTCTTTTATCCTCATTTTTTCCTTCTTTTTTTGTTTTTCTTTCCTCTTTTTTTAACATTTTTATTGCTCTTCTCTGTTTAGGTGTTTCTGTCCCTCGTTCCCTGTGCTTGTGTCATACATCAGGCGAGGACAGGATGGCTACAAGTATTCTTTATCCTCATTTGTACTGTAACGAAGTTCAGATTTTCTTTTCTTGTACCTTTTTTAACACTTTACTGCCAGTGACAATGTGACACTTACTACTTCATCTCTCCATAGACTAACATTTTTTAACCTTTTTTTTGCGACCTCAGCACCCCTTGCGTCTAGTCTGGACACTCCCGCGCCCGTTAATTCTAATATCTGGTTGTATTAACTACAGTTGTATTAACAGTTGAAAATGAGGCTAACTTCATCAAATATAAAAGTACACTCCCGATAGTTTGGTGTGCCTTGCAAGGAGCGTTTACATTGTACCGCCTTACAATATACGCAGCATTTTTCAGTACCCACTAAAATTGATCTCAGCACCACATGTTCAGAAACACACACTGCCCTTTACGATTCTGACTGGGCCACTAAAACATGTGAGACTCGATCACTCCTGTTGATGTCACTTTGCGCTTTGAAATCACACACTGCGCTTACACTAGACCCTTTGATCTACTTGTCACTGCCACGAACGAATGGAAATGTGTAGCAATCTGAGAGAATAATTTCAAAAGACGTAAACAATGAGGTGCTTGGAACCTCCCGGGGCCTGCTGTTCTATTTCGGCTCTGTGTGTTATTTATCTAAGGTAACCCAAGTGAAGTGAAACGTGTGTCATTAACAGTCAAGAGGCCAAATTGGAGCCATTCAGTG
>NW_026973707.1:77500-95000 GCF_035594125.1 Scylla paramamosain
CTAAAGAAACCAAGAACGAAAATAATTAAAAAAGCTTGCTTCATGACACTTGTCTCTAATATTGATAACTGTAGTAGTAGTAGTAGTAGTAGTATACCTAACAGTGCCTGATTCGTGGTACGGTAATGGACCTCGTTTCTTCTCGACTTTTTTTCTTATCAAGCTGTATCAAGCTGTACTGACAGGCAAGGTTGTTATCAAGGATGTTTCTATGACTGCAGTGATAATTTAACAAGAATTCTGCCCATTCACTGAAGAAGGCACCATTTAGAACACAACTGTTTATCTCTGTGCCCTCTGAAAATATTCTGCGTGAGAGAAGGAAGTGTTTCAGAATACGAACCAGTATCACACACACACACACACACACACACACACACACACACACACTGTCGTCTCATTATTACCAGCTGAGTGTGTCTTGTGGCGGGGCTCAGAAGGAAGGGACACAAAGGGTTGTCTATAATGGAGTGAACATAAAAGCAAGTCACACAATCCCTTTCATTCCTCATAGTAATTAATTAACGCTGACAACATTTCGCACCTTTGTCTTTGTCTCACGATAAACAACAACAACCACTGATACTTTCTTGTACGTGGAAAATTATCATCACATTATGTTGACATTTTCATGTTTATTTCCTCTTTTTTTTATTTATTTATTTCGTTTCTTCTTTCCTCGTCTTTTCCTTCACTTTTGTCTCGTGTTCCTATTTTTCACTTCCGTTGCTTCTTCCTTTCCTCTCCCTTGTTCCTTTTTTCCTTGTCTTTTTTTTTTTTCTCATGTGTCGTGTTTCTATTGTTTATCTTCTTTGACTCTTTTTTTTTCTTGTTCGTACATTCTTTCCTTCTCCTTTGTCTCTTGTTTCTATTTCCTTCGTCCTTGTTTTTTTTTTTCTTGCTTGTGTCTTGTCTCTTGTGTTTCATTGTTGTGTGTGTGTGTGTGTGTGTGTGTGTGTGTGTGTGTGTGTGTGTGTGTTTTCTCAACCTCTCTATTTTTCTTAGTGATGCTGGAAAGCTGCCCAGACCTGCTCCTTACAGGCTGCTTGTGGCTGTCTTTTTGTTCGTCTTTCTTTTTTTTTTCTTTCTTCCTTTCTGTCTGTCTGTCTGTCTGTTTGTATGTATGTATATGTATATACGTATGTATGTATGTATGTTTTATCTGTCTTTATGTCTGGATGTCTATTTTACTGTCTGGTTATTTCTCTCTCTCTCTCTCCTCTCTCTCTCTCTCTCTCTCTCTCTCTCTCTCTCTCTCTCTCTCTCTCTCTCTCTCTCTCTCTCTCTCTCTCTCTCTCTCTCTCTCTCTCACATACACACACACACACACACACACACACACACACACACACACACAGACACACACACACACACACACACACACACACACACACTACAAATATCACAGAGATCGACTTAAAAACACGTCAGGAAATCTCACGTGGAAAATGGCGGAAGTGTCTTTGGCCTGAAGGTTGCCTCACTCCAACACTCAGAGGCGATGGTACTTTCTCCCACTTCCCCTGTGATGGTTTAGGCGGCAAGAAGGAAATTTGACGGAGTTTGCACCCTGTGACCCGACATTTGTTACCTCTCAAGTCTCTTCTTCTTCCACCTAATCAAAATAATGGTTTCTAAATGCTCCTTTGAAGTGTTTTTCGTCTCATTTTGCCGATGCGTTTGTTAATTAGGTTCTCATTCTTTTTCCTCTATTTTTCTTCGTGGTTTCCTTATGGCTGTAATTTTTTTCCTCTGTAATTTTCTCTACAAAGAGGCAAATAAATGCAGGGCCAGTCTTTTTTTTTGCTTTCTCTATTACGTCATTACTTTGTTTTTATTTACAGAGGTGAATGTATTTCTCATTACTTCTCATACTTGCTCAGGGCGCAGATGAACTGAGCTGCCAGTCTTTCCTTCTTAGTTTCTCTGTGCACAGGTGAATGCAGCCCTTTCTCTTTATTTTCTTACCTTATCTATGCACAGGTAAAGACAACATTCACTATTTACTTTCTTCCTTTATGGCAATTCAATGTATGTCATTTTTGTCTCACTCTTTCTATGAATTACCTCCTCACTCGCTCTCTTATCTTACCTTCTCCAGGAACGAAGATGAGTGTTTGTCATAATGCTCACGATGGTCACTTATTTTACTTCCCACCGTAAAGTAACCCGCTCGTTGTTTACAGGTAACAGTTGTGGCAACGAAGGGCGAGAGTTTTATCGAGAAAGAGAGAATGAAGACTGAAGAATTTTCACAGTGTTCCAGTATCATACCAGCGTTTTGCTTTTTATCGTAAAGTAACCCGCATCGGTTTGGCGTTTATAGGTGATAATTATGACATTGAAGTGTTACTGTAGAAGAATTATAGAGAAGACGAGAGGGAAGGTTGAATGTACCAAGAATATTCACCGTATTGTAGCATCATGGCCACGTTTTGCTATCCAACGTAAAATAACCCGCGTCATTTTGGTGTTTATAGGTGATAAGCATTGCATCGAGGGACACAAATAGGAGAATTACCGAGGAGACCAGAGGGAAGGTTGAAGTGTAAATATATCAAGCATGTTCACCGTATTCCCGCATCAGGAGCGACCTGGTCACATTCAGGCAGTCATATCTCACCTAATTCCATCGACCACATGAATCTTGCGAGGAGGGGAAATCTTCACGACACACATTCTCTGTATGCATGAATTTCAATCTCCAAATTTTCATCTTCACCAGCCGCTCCAGGCGTCGTGTTTCCTGAGCTGCTGACAAGTCTTAGGCCTCGCTGTCCTCTCTGACCTTGAACACCAGGAACGGCGCCTTGCTCGTACCCTGGACCGTCTTGGGTGTGTTCACTACTATGTTTGTCTTCACGTTTAATTGCCTGGTGAGTTCATTCGGTTCAGCTTATTTCTTTTGGGTTCATGTAAACGTTTTTTTTTTTTTTCCCGTCCGTTTATTTATTTATTTTTTATTTATTTATTTATTTTTTTCTGTCCTATCATGCCTGTGCTGTCTTTCGATCCATTACAGAGGAGGTATTTGTGACAATCTTCTTACCGTCCAAGGCTTTACTTTGATTTTCCGTTTTTTTAATGTAAGAATGTCTCTGGTCAAGGGCAAAAAACTGTTAGAAAAAAGCAAGATGCCAGTCCGTAGAGGCGACAACACAAAGACAAGCTCATAATTACCTAGAATTAACTAGTATTACTTTGCCAACAAGTATCATCTTCGCCAGGCACATCACAGAGCCGTGTGTCTCCAGCAGGAGGGCGTACATTGATTGCCACGCTCTTTATCTCACCTGAAAGTTGGGAAGTCTGAGTGTAATTCTGCTCTGTCACAATGGTGGTGTCACAGTGAAAGAGGCGACTCAAGGAAGGGATCTTGTTGCCTGTTCTCGCTGCCTCCGCCACCCATCGCACCGAATCTATTATACAAGTCGCTGGGATTCATTAGTGCGTTCACTGGAAATGTTAAAATCTTTTCCTGTTACCTTTTCACTTCTGGGAGGGTTGGGAGACTTTTATTTTACTTTATTTTATTTTATTTTATTTATTTTATTTATTTATTTATTTATTTATTTTTGTTGGCCTTCTGAGGACGACTGTTGAAGCCAGGATTGATAGCACTGCTACAGGCTCATCACTCGCCAGCATTATTCTCGATTAACGTGATAAATGTATTGATGATATTATGTTGCTGTTTATTGCAAGAAAGTCTTCCAGTGACAGTCATATTCTGAGTATGATTCCCTTTGCTCTAATGTTTGAGTTAAATACGTTTTTTCTTAATTTGTAAATACCAACGTTATCATACGAAATATAATAAATACACCAGCAAATTGTACTAACTAAAATATATATCAATGACTTGGATAGTGGAATTAGCAGTGATGTTAGTAAATTTGCGGATGACACAAAGGTAGGTAGATTAATTATGCCAGAATCGGATGCCATCGCCTTACAGGCAGATTTAGGAAGGATGAATAAATGGACGGACAGATGGCAAATGCAGCTTAATATCAGTAAATGCAAAGTGCTTAGCGTAGGTAGAGGAAACCCACACAATAGGTACACAATAAACAACGAAACTCTGGTAGGTACAGGGTACGAGAAAGATTTAGGAGTTATAGTTAGCTCTGAACTCCGTCTAGGGAAACAATGCATAGAAGCCAGAAACAAGGCAAATAGGGTACTTGGATTAATTTTTAGGAGTGTTAAAAGTAGAAGGCCGGGAGTAATATTAAAGTTATACTTGGCGCTGGTCAGACCTCATCTAGACTACGCTGTGCAGTTCTGGTCCCCACATTACAGGAAAGACATAGGTCTATTAGAATCAGTACACAGGAAAATGACTAAAAGGATACAGGGGATGAGGAGTATTCCTTACGAGGCGAGATTGAAGCTGTTAAATCTACACTCTTTAGAGAAACATAGGTTAAGAAGGGACCTGATAGAAGTCTTTAAGTGGTATCAGGGTTATAACAAGGGGGACGTCAGCAAAATTCTTAGGATCAGCAACCAGGGTAGAAAAAGAAATAACGGGTTCAAACTTGAAAAATTTCGGTTTAAGAAAGAGATAGGAAGAAATTGGTTCTCAAATAGAGTGGTAGATGAGTGGAACGGACTAAGTAATCATGTTGTTAGTGCTGGGATATTAGGGAGTTTTAAGAGAAGATTAGACGGGTTTATGGATGGGGATGATAGTTGGAAATAGGTAGGTATATTTCATACAGGGACTGCCACGTGTACTCGTAAGCCTGGTCGCTTCTTGCAGCTTCCCTTATTTCTTATGTTCTTATGTTCTTAATGTAGTAATTACTGTGGAGATCGAAACTTCATTTGACTTTATTGTTTATTCATTGTTTGCAATCATTCATTCATGAGTCTGAAAATGAAGTGAAGATGTCAGTGGCAGGCGCAGTGATAGATATCATTATTTACTGTTAATAAGCCGAGTATTGTTAAATGGCAGTGATGTTCCTTCTAAGGACTATATTTCCAAACTCTTCTACGCCACAACTCCACTACTTTCAAAGGACTCTACAGAGACGAATTTATACGAGCTTTTTTTACGCTGTTTTTATATTTAAAGTAACATATTAACACAATTTCCACACTATTAACAGGAGAAATGCTTCATAATACAGCAAATCATCTTTATAGCCTTTGAAAATAGTAATGATGAAGTTAGGTGGGTTTTTAAGAGTGTTTTATGGTATGAGTGACAGATTAACAAGATTTCTGTATTACTGACACGATAAACTCTTGGGAACTTGGTAATCATCTCTGTGGTCTTTGAAAATAGTCGTCGTGAAGTTACATTGGTTTTTAAGGGTGTTTTATATAGTACTAGTGACAGATTAACGAGGTACATTACTGACACGAGAAACACTCTTGGGAACATGGTAGTCATCTCTGTGGCCTTTGAAAATACTCGTGGTAAGAGAGTGAAGCGTTGCAGTGTGTTGACTTAGAGTTTGAATTAGTATTGCTAAGGCATGTCTTTATATTGATAATAGCATGACGTGTAGTGAAACATTAATACGTAACTGGCATAAACATTTCTTACAGTGGCTAATTAATGATAAGTTTTGAATCCGAAACAGGAACGCAAATTTCGAAATGTTGAAATTAATACCCCTCCTGCACGTTATATTAGCAAGGAAAGTAAAATATGGACTCAGTATATTAAAGAATATTTCCTGTCTGGTAGTTATTATTGGGAAACACGCACTGGTTTGCCGCCACACTCAAAGGGCGGTATCACTCCTGGTCTTGGCTCCTGTTTGTTGAAGCCTCTATCAGACAATGAGTCTTGCTCTTCCTCCTCCTTTTTTTTTTTACTACTACTACTAACTACTACTACTACTACTACTACTACTACTACTACTACTACTACTACTACTATTACTACTACTACTACTACTACTACTACTACTACAGGGATGCTCTAAACATATTCATTACAGAGATACGCTAAATATATCCATTACATCTTAACACATCCATGTGAAGCCTGAACACAACAGTCACAGCGAGAGGTTGACTCCTCCGCCCTGATCCGACTGCCAGCCGCCGAGTTACTGTTTACGGAATGAAGGTTTTCACTAAACGTCCCGCCTTATGGTTTTATTCCCTCGTAAAGGAGATCATCGCTCGCTGCGCCGCTTAATGCATCACCAAGCCTGTCTCGCTCAAGGTTAGAGCTGCGGAACTATCAGAATTAGGCTTACCACTTCTTAACCCTCAGTCTTTGGCTGTCTTGACTTGATCTAACCTAACATAGTAACTAGTAACTCCACTATTAAAGCCGCGGTGCATTATTGTTAGACTTCGTAATTATCAACTCAGAGTCTTTAGTTATCTATTGTGATGTTATGTAACCTGGCTAATACCTGCACTATCAAAGGTGCTGTGTGTCAGTGTTAGTCTAAGTGCTTTCTATCCTTGAATCTTGAGTACCTTGGAAGTGACAGGTATAAATAGGTGGGTTTGTTTTATACAGGGACCGCCACGTGTAGGCCTGATGGCTTCTTGCAGCTTCTCCTTATTTTTTTGTGCTCTTTCTTTTGTTTTAATCTTAACTCTCTCTCTCTCTCTCTCTCTCTCTCTCTCTCTCTCTCTCTCTCTCTCTCTCTCTCTCTCTCTCTCTCTCTCTCTCTCTCTCTCCACTAAATGAATCCAATGAAATGCACAAAAGCTGTCAAGTATTTGCCGCCCCACACAGGAATCGCCGTCAGCAGGTGGCGGCGCCTGTGGTGGGGACGCGGGGTAGAGGGAACGGCTTCAACTTTGTCCCAGCCTTTGTCGTAATTGGTTGGGTGAGTAATAGCATTATTGCCCGCTAACTGGGCCGCTGTATGACTTCATGAGATAACATGGATCCGTCACCACCACCACCACCACCACCACCACCGCTGTATGACTTCACTGATTGGTTCACGAGATAACATGGATCCGTCACCGCCACCACCACCACCACCACCACCATCAATAGCGCTAGCATCGCCACTAGTGATATGCTTGTTTAGCACAGTTTTCTTTTGATTAATACGTAGACGGGGTGTTTATTAACTAAATATCAACTAAATGGATCTCGTTTGACATTTCATAGTTAATTTTATAGTCCCTAACGTGGAATAAATACACAGATGCATTTCAACAGAGATTATTTGAATTCATACTCTACATTACATGAAAGGAACCGTGCAGTTACAACGTAAGAGATCTGGAGCCATGACCCTTGAGTCCGTGACGTAAAATGAAGACCTAGATGGAACTCAGCAGTTAAGAGCCTTTGATTTCATGCTTTGTAACGTTCAATATCGCCCACGTGCTTGCCGGGACGGACACGCGCAGCTACAGAGTGAGGTGCTTAGCCAATAATGAACCTTTAGCTCCAAATTTGTATTTTGTTGTGTGAGATGTGATTTCGTGTTCGCTAAAGCTTAATGTCATCCACGTTCTCACGATTTCCTTTTACTCTTTTACTTTTTTTTTTTTCATGTAATTGCTGCTCTGGCCAAGGACAACGGAAACTGGTAAAAAAAAAAAAAAAAAAAAAAAAAAAACTAAGAATGTCAAATCCTAAAAGTGTCAGTCAGGTAACAAGTCGCAGAGTTGAGACAAACAGCGAATAAAAAACCTTCCAATCCCTCACGTGAAGCTGATACGCAGACAGATTCCACTAATTAAGGTACTTGACCTCATACTCTCCAACACTCAGCATCATCAAGTGTTTACGAGGAAGGAAAGATGCAGGTGTCGTCTCCAGTGAAGAAAACGTTCCATTGCAATTTCTCTCCCTGCTGTTTCCCTTTGCTGTATCTCTGAGTGGATAATCGCCGTCCAGTGTCAGCGTTCTTTCGTGACGTCCATGTAACGTTAACTATGACCTAAGAGTAATCAACCATCCAACCAGTAGTTCCATTTTTTTGCCTCACACACACACACACACACACACACACACACACACACACACACACACACACACACACACACACACACACACACACACAAACACACATATACAACAACAACAACAACAACAACAACAACAACAACAGGGCAAGGTGCCTCAAACCTTTATTCTCAAGTGTGTATCCAGAAACGCTTTGCTTTCTCACCACGACTATTTTCAAGGTCACAGAGATGATGACCCGGGTTTTCAAGCTTGTTTCTTCTCTTAGTAATGTAAAAGTGTTGTTAATCTGTCAGTATAACCTTAAAAACCCTTGAAACTCGTGTCACTTCATCGCGACCATTGAAAACAATTATGGTGAGAGAACAAAGTTGCCAGGCTGTTGGGAGACAACGGGAAAGCAACAAGACGAACAAAACCATGTATTTTTTAACAAAATTCTTGTTTACATCCAAAACTTGTGTGTTATGTGTTTTGAAAAGCAAGTGCAATTAAAAGGCGCCAAAATTGAGGACTTGGGTGTGCGGGGGGTAGGAGGGAAGGGAGAAAGGTGACGTGCCTTGCAGTACTGACACACATACACACACACACACACACACACACAGGGCAGTTATACGCTTAAACGCGCGCGCGCGCGCACACACACACACAGGCGCGCGCGCGCGCACACACACACACACACACACACACACACACACACACACACACACACACACATACAGGGCAATTATACACTTAAACGCGCGTGCACGCACACACACACAAACAGAACAGTTACAGACACACACACACACACAAACACACGCACACAGAGGGCACACACGCACACACACACACACACACACACACAGAGGGCAGACACGCACACACACACACCACAGTATCCTTGGCGCCCAGCCCTGCCGAGTCCCGCCGAGCCCAGCCCAGCCCTGTCTCTGCTATGGTAACAGTCTCTCCCCGTCAATATTTACCGTAAATTTCAGGATTTCCAGCAGTTTCCAGGTGTTTTCTAGACTTGGGATATATAGTACTAGGAGAAGGAAGAAGGTGAAGGGTAGAGGAAGAGTATGCAGGGTAGGAAAAGGGAAGAGGTACTGAGGAAAGGAGGAAAAAAAAAAAAAAAAATCGGCGCTGTATCATTATTCTTTCCTTTGTATTGATGGAGTTGGCATTTTTTTTTATATTTGATTTATTAATAGGAAACTATAACAAGGAATGACACATAATGAAATCCAGTCTAGATGTGTTTTTGTTTGTCGAAAATAAACCGGTTCGTCATTTTATATATTTTTACATTTTTTTTTTTTATTAGCACGCCTAAGATTGTATTGGTATTGGATTTAAGACTTAAAAAATATAAGAAACATGTATCAAGTAATAATATTCAATAAAATCTAGTGTAGCAATGCGTATTTTCAAATTTAACATGCGTCCTTTGCTAAAATAAAAAAAAAAAAAACTATTTTCTTTATACGATGATTATTTCGTGTTTTTTTTTTTATTTGTCTGGAAAGGAAAAAAAAATTGTGTTCAGAATATATAATAGGATTTAGTCTGGCTGTGTTTTGTTTCTAGATATTATAATGTTTTTGTAGCACCGTTCGTAAATAATACAGATTTTGGGGGGATATTTCGTTATTATTACTGAGTTCGGTAATCTTTTTATATTTTGGGTATTAGCTAAAGTAAACGGCGAGTCAGAATTTGTAGTGCATTCCAGTCTGGGCGTCTTCTTTCTTCTCGCGATTTTCAAAGTGAATTACGTTACGTAAATATAGGTGCAGTCCCGTTCAGAGCGTCTCGTCTCGTCTACCGCCAACACAATCAGGACCCAGACCGAGACCTTCCCTCCTACCAGTCTGTCTCTCTTCGTCAACATTTCCTTCATTTTCCAGGGGTTTCCGGCCCAAGTATGAAATGCGTAGATTGCTGTAGTGGGAAGAGGAAAAAAGTGAGGAATAGAGGAGGAAGAGGAAGAAGGAAGGAAGAATGAAGGGAAGTAACGGTGAAGTGATGGTGGTAGTAGTAGTAATAGTGGGAAGAGGAGGATGAGGAGGAGGACGAAAAGAAGAAAATGACGAATAGGAGAGGAGAAAAAAGGAAGGAGGAATGAAGGGGACGCAAATGATTGTGTGGTGTGGTGGTGTGGTATGGTGGTGTGGTGTAGCGAAGCATTCATGAATTTAAGAGTGGAGGAGGCGCACCTGCAGGCGCAGGCTGGCAGGGCGGCAGGGGGCGCCTGGCCCTGCCTTGTGCTGTGTTGTGAAGACGGAAAGTCGCTGAGTGTGAGATGGAATACTTAACTTTCCTTTCTTTTATGATGGGTTGCTAAAAGCTGATTCTTGTGGTGGAGGAGAACATGTTTAAGTGCTGTAGAGACAGTGAATGGCGTTGAATTATAGGTAAAGATAGATGTGTCAGAGGTGAAAATAAGCCTATGGTCAGTAGGAGAGTTTCCAAGGGAAGCGGCTCACAAACAAACAAACAGTACTTCATTGTTGAGACATAAATGATGCACGCCTTTCTCTCACGATCCGAGAACGCCGTGTGGAGGTGCGCCAAAACATTATTATTTAACCACACACACACACACACACACACACACACACACAGACACACACACACACACAGCAAGCTGGCGCTGCTTGGACATTCAATTCGTGGGCCACTTTGCGCGCCTCGCCCAGTGGTCGCGGGAATTTCATCAAGCGCCTCGTGGGCAGCAGTGTGAGCGGCACGCGAGGCCAGGCCCTGTGTGCCGCCGTGCGCCTTGCTCGCCTGGCATTTCTTTTGTCAGGTATTTGGCATCGATAGTGTTGTCAGTAATTCCATAATGTGCAGCATTTGGTCTGTCTCAAGTAACAAAATAATGAAATGGAATGTGTTTGAAGAGCACTGCGGTCTTGGCTCTTATACTTTCAGTGGAAAGCATTATTGCATGAAGTGTTATGTATGAACAGCCCGACACCATAAAACAGGCAAATCACCACCACCACCACCACCACCACCTCATCCTTCCCTCCCAGTCCTCTCCATCCTCCATCACCGGTCTTGTTTAGCTCACATCGAATAAGCTTTTTTTTTTTTTATATCGTGTTGACAGTTCGGAAACCTCCGCTTGGTTCTCTCTCTCTCTCTCTCTCTCTCTCTCTCTCTCTCTCTCTCTCTCTCTCTCTCTCTCTCTCTCTCTCTCTCTCGTCTCTACCAGTGACGGGTGACACACTGCTGAGTGGCAGCTCGTGAGGATGAAGGGATGACAAGTTTCCCTGGTGGGCGATCACTCCCCATCCTCTTCCCTTAACCTCCCATTAACCCTCGTCACTCCTCTGCAGGCTCCCATTCACTCCCCATCCTCTTCCCTCATCTTTTCAGTAACCCTCAGTAACCGCTCTTAAGACAGGGTGGAATTAAAAGCTTTTTGTCTTATCAACTCCTCTTCTGATCTTGCTAACTGCATGCCTCTCCTCCTCCCGCGGGCTCGCTGCACAAGACTCTTCTTTCTCCCACCCCTATTCTGTCCGCTTCTCTAATGCAAGAGTTAACCAGTATTCTCAATCATTCATCCCTTTCTCTGGTAAACTCTGGAATTCCCTGCCTGCTTCTGTATTTCCACCTTCCTGTGACTTGAACTGTTTCAAGACACTTATGCTGTCATTTTTTACTACCGCCTTGGCCTCTGTTCGGGGACCTTCACCTCAGTGCCTCGTCACTCCTCTGCAGGCTTACATTTCCTTTCTCTCTCTCTCTCTCTCTCTCTCTCTCTCTCTCTCTCTCTCTCTCTCTCTCTCTCTCTCTCTCTCTCTCTCTCTCTCTCTCTCTCTCTTTTGTTTTATCCTCTTCTGGGTTTTCTCCGTCTCTATCTTCCTTCTAATTCCTGTCCCGCTCACCACTTTGTAATTGTTGTCCCTTTTAACTCGCTCCTATTGCCTTTCAACCAGTGACTACATCATACCGCACTTTGCTCTCCTTGCATTGATAATCACTTCTGTAGTCATTTTTTTTCTCAGTGTGTCACTTTCACCTCCCTGTTAGTCTCCTTTAATCCTGATAAAAACTCTTGCCCTGATCTTCCTTCACCTGCACTCTTGTTCCTCTTAACACTTTCCTGAATAGTCTACGTGGTAACCTTCCTCTCAACTACTCATTATATTGGCTTCTCTTTCATCACTTGGATCTTCTTATACATATTTCAGGTCGTCCCTTCCTAAACCATTAAGGTGTTATGGCTCCCCTTCTCTTCCTCTTCCTCCCAGCTCCTCAGTAGCGCCGCCACCCTCCTCCACTCACACTCACGTCTTATCCTCTCACCACGGAAAAATAGGACCTCGCCGCACTCCTTCCGTTACAGTCTCCCTCTCCCTCTCCCTCCACCTCTCCCTCTCCCTCCACTCCTCCCTCTCCCTTCTCCACTTTTCCCTCTCCCTGTTTCACCCCTCCCACTCCCTCCTCCTTGCGCGCAGTACAGTCATGGTTGCTGGTCACAGTATTATTTAATGAGGAGCACACTGGGTTATTTTCCAGCTCGTGAGCGCCTCTCCTCATGCAGTCCTTGTCCCCACACACACAGTCTGGATCAGGAAGTCACCGCACGCCGCCAGATGGCATTACAACACTGCCTGTTGCTCGCTGCTCGAGGCGACTGGTTCGGAGCCTCGTGAAGCCTTGCACGCCAGCGAGCCCTTAATACCAGACTCTGCCGCTGTGAGGCTTGGCATTGTAAAAAGTGGTCACGCTTATATAACACGTCCAGTTCTTGCTAGAAAAATATGTATTGCGTAGTTATCAGCACGTAATGGTGACAGGAAGATGACGGAGCTGTGGAACACTGAAAGAGGGGGTGGACGGCACGGGAACCAATCATAAGTCGGTATCACCGGGGAAGGAGCAGCAGCAGTCGAGTGTTAGTGGTTCGTGTGTGTGTGTGTGTGTTGTCGGCGTCGTGATGAACGGAAGTGGTCGCGGCTTATCTTCGCCATCCGGGGTCACACGCCGGCCATCTTGCTTCGCGGAAGAGACAAAGGTACAGTGCCTCAGATGAGCGGCCGCCATTACGCCAAGAGATGGATGTGTGCTCGTAGCTGTGTGGCCTCGCCTGTCTTGCCGTTGGGTTGCCATGAGGCGCCCGCCTCGTCCGGTGGAGTAGGGGAGACGACGTTATGTCATCATTGGGAGAGAGAGAGAGAGAGAGAGAGAGAGAGAGAGTGTGTGTGTGGCTGGGGAGAAGAGGAGAGAACAGGATAAAAGAAAGAATGAGGATGAGACAACAGACAGTAATGCGATGAGCTCTCTCTCTCTCTCTCTCTCTCTCTCTCTCTCTCTCTCTCTCTCTCTCTCTCTCACACACACACACACACACACACACATAGACACACACAGCAGTGATCCTTAAGAGCCAAATAACGGCGTAAATCTCTCCCTTTTCGTGAACCAAATTGCTCGTCTGTTCTTTTCAGAAAGTTTCTGATCCTAGTGAAGCTTGATCGGAAACGTGCTACTTTTTACTGAACAGGTTTTTGTTGTCTTCAAAGTTAAAACGATCAAATTTCTTTTTTCTTCTCTTCTGCGTCTTTTTTTTTTTCCTTCCTCCTTGTTTTTGTGATACAGAGCGAAATGGGATACTGAAGGCAAAATGAGGTCATTTTTTTCTTTTTGTTTTGTAGCGTTAATGCGATTTTGACTGGTTTTCGTAATTACTCCCATTTCTATCATTATTATTATTATTATCATTATTATTATTATTATTATTATTGTTGTTGTTGTTGTTGTCTTAGCTTACACTTATTATTGTTTTCCCTCATTCCTCCTCGGCCAGACCTGCGCCTTCCTGTCCTCATCATCTTACTTCACATCTTCATCTTCCTGAAGGCTGTGCACTTTCCCTCCCGCTCCTCTCTTTCACAAGTCGTCTGCTGAACAATTTCGCATCCAGTTACTCTTCACGAGACTTACAATTTCCTGAAAGATTACACCACAAAGAGGGTAAATACAACTCGGCGAAGGAGATGGTGACTTGCATATAGAAGGGAAATTAATTCTAAAAGGAAAAGAAATGATATTCTCTGCTTAACATTTTTGTTTGCTACCAAGTTTGGCAATATTCTTTTTCTCATTTTTTATTTGTTTATTTTTTTTCGTTTTATTTACGTTATTTTTTCCTTCCGATGTTAAGCGTGAAGGACGAGGCTGTTCATTTCACTCGCTTCCTTGGAAAAAAAAAGTCAGTCCTTCATTCGTCTCGTCTGAGGCAGTGATTTAGTTGGACATTAATTCTTTGCTTCGAGAGAAAATCCAGAGCTTCAGCTTTTGTTTGGCCTCTCGAAACACTTCATGAAGGACAAGAGTTGTGCTGAGAAAAGGAGAGATGGCGGGGGAGAGGGAAAAACGGGATTGAAATTAAAGTAAGAGAGAGAGGATGAGACGAGAGACAGTGGTGTGATGGGGTGAGACTGAGAATGAAATCGAGAAGAAGAGAAGGGGAGTGATTAATGAACGAGGAGGAGGAAGAGGAGGAAGAGGAGGAGGACAAAGGTGGCATGGCTATTGGAGAGGAAAGCTGGTGCTCCTTGGCCTCATTGGCGGAGAGGCTGCGAGATCCTTTGTGAGATTTATTATTGCCGCCAGTGTGTGTGTGTGTGTGTGTGTGTGTGTGTGTGTGTGTGTGTGTGTGTGTGTGTGTGTGCGCGCACTGAAAAGAATTATGGACAAGGGAGAAATTGTAGCGGGAAAGGAATCAGAAGTGAGTCTGATAGCGTTTTTTTCCCCCTAAGGCAACGTAATAAATATGAAGAAGCGAGATGCTCTTATTAACAAATGACCAGAATGTTGCGTTCATGGAAGACAAATGCAGGATGAAAACTACGTAAGGGAGGAAAATTATAGCTATCCACACACACACACACACACACACACACACACACACACACTGAGCCCGTCTGAGCTTGGGCTGGAAAGAGGGAAAGTTTTGGCAATGTTTTACCAGACTGGAGAATTACGGGCAAGGGGCGGCGTGCTGCTCCTGGCCGTGGTGATGGAGCGCTTCCTAGTCAACGCCGCCGTGGTCTTTGTAATAATACATATAGAAATCTAGACTGTATTGAATGTACCTATGTATGCAGATCAAGTGCGTCTGTATGTACACGTGCCGCCTATTGATTCAATGAGCCTTTACTAATTTATTCAATCTTCTTCCTCGAGTCATCGCCAGAAAACAAAGGCGTAAATTTCACCTTCCGGTTTTTAGCACTCCCTCTGCCACAGTGAATGTCACACTCACACACACACACACTTTCGTCAGAGAGAGAGAGAGAGAGAGAGAGAGAGAGAGAGAGAGAGAGAGAGAGAGAGAGAGGTGATTTGATTTGATTAATTTATTACGCAAATAACGTCAGACATCATAAGATAGAGAAACTTAATTACAGTTGCAAGCTAAAGCAAATGGTACGCTCACACACTCACCATTCGCACACCCCACCCACCAATCCACACTCACACAAAAGCAACTGATGCCACGCAGGGCACAGGGCATCAGGAAAACCCACCAAATCGAGGGTAACGCACGAGAATCTCATCGAGAAAATCTGGCACCAGAATATGGCGACAGACAGCATCCAGCGGCAGACCTTGTGGGGGCACGCCAGGCAGTAGTGCTCGATGGTGTTGGTAAGCGGTGTGCGACACAAGCGACACTCTGTGAAGGGAGGCTCGCCCTGTACCCCGGCAATCTGTCACGGCGGACGGTAGCCCAGCCGCAGACGCGTCGAGACAATGTTGTGCCGCCGAACCGTAAGACCCCGGCAACGGTACGTGTACTTGTGGCGGTACACGGACTTGTAATGGTTGTTGGTGATACTGTGGGGCCTCTCAGTATCCCTGCGACGCCGCATAGGTAGGAGAGCGGCGGAGCGGACCCTGGAGAGGTGGCATGGCAGGGAGAGAGGACGACCATCACCACGTGGAGGTAGGCGGCAGGCATCCTTTGCTAGGCGGTCAGCTGTAGCATTGTGACGTAAACCAACATGAGATATTACCAACATAAACTTGACACACACATTACGAGCAGTCATTAATGCTAAAAGGAAAGAATCTGTTGAATTACTATTAGGTGGGTGGGACGGGTAGCAGAAAGGGACTGAAGGGCCTTTGAGTCACAAATAACAACTGCATTCACTCCCCTCTGACACACGAGGCTAACAGCATCCAGGATAGCATAGAGCTCACACAACGTTGAGCTGGAGTGGTCTCCGAGCCGACGGCCGACCCAGCCACCTGGAGGTGGTTCCAAGTCAGGTGAGAAAACCGCACCACCAGCCGCTCCATCCGATTGGAGAGACCCGTCAGTGTAGAGGCGATGAGCTGTGATGGAGGACGTCACTGTCGCCACGTGTTCCAAGGCCAGCTGCAGCTGGAGAGGAGGCGGATCCGACTTGGTTGTAGGGGTAGGGAGTTGTAGGGGTTGTAGGGGCAGGGAAGACTGCTGAAATCTTGACTGGAGCTCCGAGGTAACGGTACTGAGAGCAAAGGGGGATGATGCTGCCACCAACGGTGAAGTTGCAGTGCAACAGGGAGGACTTTTCCTGATACCCTGTGCCCTGCGTGGCATCGGTTGCTTTAGTGTGAGTGTGGATTGGTGGGTGTGGTGCGCGAATAGGTGAGTGTGTGAGTGCACCATTTGCTTTAGCTGACAACTGTAATTATTATCTCCATCTTATGGTGGCTGAGTCACGGAACTGGAGTGTCGGAGAGATGCAAGACATCCAGCCAGGCGAGGGGAAAAAAGGCGCCGTGAAGTTGTGGTGTTTGCAACTCACAGGCTCTCCACTGAAATAGCAAATAGCGACTTTATTTGACGGGAGGAAAAAAGTTATAGTATGGCTTTTGTAATGCTATTTTTTGAAAGGGTGGATGTAATGTTGGAAAGGAAGATGGCGGACAGACGTTCCTTGATTTTTATTTGATACCTTGCGTAGTTTAACTTCGTATTTTTCATATTCCTTTCAGTGCAATTTCTACGCTTTAATTAGGTCAAAGCTGGCTGAACATCAGCTCGACACTCAATGCAATAAATATGCACACATAAAAAAAAAATTCAGTAAGGCTGTACTCAGGTAGAATATAACAACCGTGCTGATAATCCGTTTTCTTTGCAGGTAAGTGTGCCGTCACCTGTGTTCACGGAGGTCAAGGTAAGAAGCCACTGACCCACCACTCCTGCCCGCCACTCCGCCTGCTCGCCTTCACTTGGGTTCGGTGGAGGTGTTTCATCGCCTTCGTTAAGACCTTGATTCGAGCAGAAAAGCTTTGGTCTTCCGCGAGTCCATAGTAATTGCGACCCGTCTGAATTGACTAGCAGTACTTGGTTTAATTTCGAGCAATACGGCGAGGTCTGAGGTCTGTAAGGATACCTAGCGGGCAGCTCAGCAGCCTATTCACGGCCAGGCAGGCAGACAGAACAACACTTCTTTAAGTCAGGCCGCAGCAGTCATTGCCTCCTCCGGTCAGGGTCCAGAAAAGTTTGTAACGAGGATCACTGGAGGCTGACAGGCGTTAGCAGAGTTGTCATCTGTGGTGCGTAGGGACTGGCGGAGT
>NW_026973707.1:97500-150000 GCF_035594125.1 Scylla paramamosain
TGCTGTTCCATTTTTCCATATTTGCTCTTTTTTTTTAGATTTCGTTATTTTTAATCTTTGTACTTTTTTATTTATTTATTTATGTATTTTTTTTTCGTGCTTAACTAATATTTAATTTAATTGTCCGTATTCCTTTCTTTCTTTTCACAATTTTCCAACCAAACTCACCATGCCTGCACTCCTTTCTCACCACCACCCCGCTCCCCTCTTCCTTTCCGCCCTCCTGCAGCAAGCCTCTAGGAGCTTTCCCGCTGCCCACCGACGTCCACCCACACTGATCTATGTGCGCGCATTCGAGGCGGCTGAAGGATGGTAATGAGTGGGGAGGATTTTTTGGAGTAGTGGGCTTATCTCTGGGTCAGAGTACACCTGGCCGCGTGTTTAAGGTCCAATTAGCATTAATCAAGTGAGGGAGATGAAGAGGGATGCGCCGCCTGCCGTCTTTGCTTTTAACTGTACCCCCAACGCTATGAGAGAGAGAGAGAGAGAGAGAGAGAGAGAGAGAGAGAGAGAGAGAGAGAGAGAGAGAGAGAGAGAGAGAGAGAGAGAGAGAGAGAGAGAGAGAATCAGAATCAGAATCAGAATTCATTTCCATTATACAATGGTTATTCTTTAACATCTTATAGATAGAGATTATTAACACAGAAAACTGAGTAAAACTGTAAAACATTGCATTAAAAGAAAAGAATATATATAAAAGCAATTAAAACTAAAGCAAAGACAATTAAACATTTGAAATACAATACCTTTAAAATAGTTAAAAGAATTACAACTGAAATTGTTGATGTCTTAAGTGTGCCATCAGACGTCGTTTAAACGAGCTACAAGAATTTGACATAAGTACATCACACGGGAGACTATTCCAAAGACAAGGTCCTGCTACTGTAAGGGACTTTCCATCTAAACACGTTAAGTATTTTGGCACGTAAAGCTGTTGCTGTTGCCTTGTATTTACAGCGTGGTCGTTGACATCACACACTCTTGGTAGTGTAAATAGCCACTCTGGTAATTTTTTATTCATAATGTTGTATACAAACACACCCAATTCAAAGTAGTATTTTTGCTTCACTTTAAGCCAACCGAGCTCTTTAAGGTATGGGGTGACGTGGTCATGTTTCGTGGCTCCTCCCAGTGATACCTTTGCCGCAAAATTTTGTAATTTTTGTGCGCGACTGATCTGTGTTGAATTAGCCGCGCCCCATATGTTTATGCCGTAATAGAGCTGGCTTAAGATTAATGTTTGAATCACATTTATTCTACTACTTTTATCAAAGTTACTTTTTATTCTGTTAATGTACATTATTAGGCCGTAAACTTTCCTGCTCAATTCCTTAATATGTTTGTCAAAGTTCATGTGAGTGTCAAAATATATACCTAAGTTTTTTGTTGAATTACTAGGGAAAATAGGGTTACCGTCAACCAACATGTGCGTATCAGCAGAGATCTGTGATGAAAGTCCCCTAGTCCCAACAAACATACATTGAGTCTTTTTAGTGTTTAACAATAGACCATTCATGTTAAAATAAAGTTTGGCCTTCGCTATACATTCTTCGCCTCTTCGTATTAAACCGTGAATATCGTTAATGTCACCGGTATGGATAAATTGCGTGTCATCAGCATACTGAATAACCTGGCAGTTAGAGAAAAAATGAGAGAGATCATTTACATATATATTAAAAAGTATGGTACCCAGTACTGATCCTTGAGGAACTCCGTAAGTAACACTGCATTTTTCCGACATGCAATTTATAATTCGAACGGACTGTGTTCTGTCTTTAAGATAGTTGCTAAACCAGAAGGAGTCAATCATTAATTTTGAGCATTTTCTGAGTAAAACATTGTGGCTCACACTGTCAAAAGCCTTGGACAGGTCACACACTGTAATGAGAGACACTTTCTTTCTATCCATATTAGTATATAGTGTGTTGGAGAGTGTAAGAAGAGCAGTGTCTGTAGACAAGGATGACCTGAAGCCGTGTTGTGTGGTACTGAGAAGGTTATTCGTTTCTAAATATTCGGTAAGCTGTGATGCAACCACCTTTTCTAATATTTTAGACACTACAGGCAGA
The DNA here is from genome assembly GCF_035594125.1 of Scylla paramamosain. NCBI lineage: Eukaryota > Metazoa > Arthropoda > Malacostraca > Decapoda > Portunidae > Scylla > Scylla paramamosain. The sequence continues at coordinate 99,570 of NW_026973707.1, forward strand.
AGAGAAATAGGGCGGTAGTTTTGTGGTTCGCATTTGTTCCCAGATTTGAACATCGGAACAACAACAGAGTGTTTCCAAGACGTGGGAACAATCCCTGTTGCTATGGAAGTATTCAGTATGCAGGTGAGGTAGCTGACGATCACTGGGAGGGAGTCTTTTATATATCGAAATGGGATGCCATCAGATCCATATGAGTTGGTGTTCTTCATGTGTTTTATTATTAATGTTACTGTTTCCCAGGTTGTGGGTGAGGGTCGGAACATTGTGTCGGGAGTTTCATAATTTAAAATATTTGTAACATATTGTTGACCATTATCATAATGTATTAAGTTTTGACGTGATTTTTGGAAAGTTTCACTCCCAACCTTGCTGAAGTATTTATTAAAATGTTCAGCTCGTTGTTTTGTACTCTCCTCCCCATCATCGTCACTAACCGGTAGTATAACAGTTTTCTTTTTGCCATCTGGTACTAGCTCTCTAATAATCCTCCAGGTTTCTCTACTGTTACCCTTGCTATCTTCGAGATTTTTAATATTATGTTCAGACTTAGCTTGGTGCAATACAGACTTTACTTCTCGCTTTAAATTTTTATAAGAATTTTGCAGATCAACATTATTTCTATGTTTACTTAAACTCCTCTGTACACAGTTTCTTCTATGAATCAAAGATCTTATATTCTCAGTCATATATGGAGCAAAAGGTCTTTTTACTTCCTTGGTTACCAGAGGTGCACATTCATCCAGGCATTTGAGAAAGGTCTCGTTAAATATGGTAACCTGATCATTAACGTTATCAATATTAAATATCTTATCAAGTATATGACATTGTAATAAAATTAAGTTACAAAATACATCAGAGGAGTAATTTTTAAGTTGCCGGAAGGTTTTCACAATTGGCTGCCGCTTTGGCTTACTTACATTTAGTGTGACAGTGATGAGGTCATGGTCACCTATAGGGCAAGGGATGACATCATTAGAAAGAGCTAAAGCTGGTCTGTTGGTTACAATTAAATCAATTAGTGTTGCAGAGCAGGAAGCTGTTCTTGTGGGTTTGTCAATTAGTTGTGTTAAATTAGCATTAAAAATAACATTTTCCATCTTATTGTCCTTCGATAAAATATTACAGTTAAAATCGCCTAGTACATAAAAAGCCTTATTTCTTAGAGCAATGAATTTAAAAATTTCGTCTATGTAGTTGAAAGTGTCCACTCTAGAATGTGGATGACGGTATAAACAGCCAACAATAAAAGCAGGCAACTTGCGACATTGTACTGTCAACCATAAATCCTCCACACCTTCGGGTTTGTCTATCAAGGTAGTGTTAATTTGCGTTACTGTAAGATAATTCTTGACATAAATACAAACTCCTCCTCCTCTGCCTTTGTCACATCTATAAAGAACATAATTAGGTATATTTACATATTCATCAAAAACATCAGGAGTGAACCATGTTTCAGATACGCACAATATGTCTGTGTTTCTTTCTTCCAGTAAGAGACATATCTCCTCTTTATGGGCCAAAACACTTTGTGCATTAATATGATCTATCGTAAGATTGTTCCTTTTATCAACATTAACTACACCGGCGGCACCTTCTTCGCCAAACCCCTATGTGCTGTAATAATGACATAACCTTTGTTTATGCCCTAACTGGTTACATAGTCCACATCTCAGCAAGTGGTCGAATCTACAGTTTTCTTTGTGATGGTTAAATTCACCGCAATTATAGCATCCGCGTCTTATTCCTTTGTGGGTAGTGGTGTGTATTGCTGGATGAGTAGCGGTGTTAGTGTAGTGGTAAGAAGCAGGTCCCGTGTCCTGGTTATAGTTGTCACTCCAACGCCAGTCAACAGAGGTAGTATGGCTAGTACCCCTTGAATGTGGTACCCGCTCCCTCCATTGCATGGTGCGGACTGCTGGAGGAACTCCACGAAAGGCCCCGCGAGGTTGCCAGGCGTGGCGAGTGCCTTCTGAGCTGGGTGGATAATGTGGAGCAGTGTGTCCGCTCTCCTGCCTTGGGGATGAGTGTCGGGCACTATTTGGGCCCCACACATGTGTACCTCCCTGCGCTGCAGCACGAGAGGGGATCCCTTCATTAGACCGGTAGTAGTTATGGGCAGCAGCGGGGGCTGTCACGTATGGTGGGGAGTTCGAGGCAGCGCTAGGGAGTGGTACGCTCGGAGTGGGTTGTGGTGTTCCGATATGTCCAACTGGATAGGGTGGGTGGTATTGGGCAGCCCCTGTACCGGCGAGGCCGTGTGGTGAGTGTGGAGCAACGCCATGGCCAGGTGGATGGGACAGGTAAAACGGGGCAGCCCCTGGACCTGAGGGATGAGGGGGCGGTAGTAGTGCCGCTCTGTGCCCAGCTGTGGCTACCCTTGGTCCCGTTGAGCAAGGCGTTACTGGCGGGGCAGCTCCGCGGGCAGATGGAGCAGGCCCTGGAGCCGCGGAACTAGATGAGGGAGCTGACAGAGGTGGGGGAGGCTGCCCGGCAGGGGGAGGCAAGGCAGACACAGATGGGGGTTTCAGCAATGGAAGGTTCACAAGGGCTTTCTTTACTTCTTTCCAGTTTTTACATATTTTAAATTCAGAACATTGATTTGCCACTGTATCAAGTAGTCTAACAATTCCTATTCTGCTTAACACGGCACTGTTAGCATCATTTTCAAAGCACAGGTCGTCTATCTCTCCTGTGCCAAGTTTAAAATTTGGTGTAGTTTTTAGAATACTGATACCATTGGTTTCACCCCATTTAAGGAGATGCTCATTGAAAGATTCTATATTTTCTTTCAGATCTTGCGACACACAGGGAGGGACTATCTGACACAAATATTTTCATGTTACAGTTTTTTTCTTTAAGCTCACTCACTAGAGCACCTATATTATCAAGGATAATTTCATGGGGTGACTCATCTAGCACATCACTTATACCGCAATATAGAACACATTCCGTTGGAGTTTTGTTTAAACGGTCTTGTATCCACCTCCTGATTGAGTCGATGTTTGCTCCGTTTATGGTCTTTACAGAGCAATTGTCACCAAGGTCTGATGACAGTACTCGTCGGAGGTTTGAATCTCCCAGTAGAAGACAGTGAGACACCGGTGGGGAGTCAGTCTGTGGTTGTGGCTGTTCGTCGATGCAGGTTATGTTACGCTGCTCCAGCACGGTGACTCGTTGTTGGAGAGTGGAGATTACCTGGTACGCCGTCTTAACCTCCTCATTCAACAGCTCAAGTTCCAAGTCCTTCATTATAGATTTATCAATGATTTTCTTCACATCTCTGGCAATCGCACGTATGTCGATCTCAGTCATGTCATCTTGGAAATCAAAAGCAGAGTTGGTTGGTAGTGAGTCATTTGTAGAGTGCTGCGGTTGACCGTGTTCGTCTCTCAAAGGGTCTAAAGTAACTCCATTTGGATTACGTGTGTCTTGGGGCTGAGGTTGAGTGTTTTGTATATTGACAGAACTATGTGTAGTATCATCGTCAGGGCGTAGCTCTGGAGCCGTGTCAAGACGCAGCTGACAAGTGGTTTGGTCAAGTATTGGTTGGTCTTCTCTAAGTAGCGGCTGCGCGGTTTGGTCAGGGTGGCGTAGTAGAGGAGCGGTGTTGTGACGCAGTGAATGAGAGGTGTCTGTGTTGTTGGTGGTGGCCGTAGCGGAAGCAGTTGTTTCCAGGTGTACTGTGTCAGGTGCTGGGACTGGCTGAGACTTATCAAGAATCATTTTGATGAGTTGATCTTTCCTCGCCCAGACATTATTTAATCCCATTTCTCGGCATAGTGTCTGTAGTTCTGACTTGCGTGTTTTTATCAGCTCTTCTCGTGTTAACTGCCGGGGTGGCTCAGTGCTGGGTGGTGTAAGCACTGCTTGGCTTGTTGGTGTGTCAGGGTTTGCTTCAGCCATGGTTGTATCTTTGACGTCACTGTGCTAGTGCGCATGCGCCAACCCAGGAAAATTTGTCAAGGGGTGTGTTAGCCTTTGAATGTCTTCATTTCTAAGGCTTAAAATAACAGAGTCCAAATCCCTTCATCACTGCAAAAACTGTCAAATGGTTCTTACTGAGCTTATGTCCCATATACGAAACAATGGTGAGTTGGAGGTACGTATTTCACTCTTAATTCCGAGAATATTGAGGAGCACGGTCTAGCACTGAGTCAAGGGAAGTCGTAGAGCAAGAGAGAGAGAGAGAGAGAGAGAGAGAGAGAGAGAGCGGTGTGGTTAACAAGCATGTGTTCTATTTTTTTGTAGTGTGTTGCATTGTAAGGCCGCGTCTTGAGTTATTGTTCAAGCTGCCTCAGTGCTGCATCTCTTTTCATGGTGTAACGTTTCCTCCATGGTTACTGTTCTTTTCAGCTTGCAAAGTGCATTGTTTTCCATTGATAGCCTCATAGATCTTACGGCTGATTGGCGGCACTGATTCTAAGAATACATACGCAGTGTTTTGTGTGAATTGTTGCATTTAAAACTTAAATAAATGACTTCGTTTCTTATATGAAAGATTTCTCTGATTTTGTGTAATTTTTCGTCGTTTACTCTCTCTTATATATCGTGCAGTAATCTGTGACCACTTTGTCCAGTCGCTTTGTATCCTTCTCCGCCCCTCGTTCCCAGCACAGAAAAACTCGGGAAAGTACAGACATCCATACCATTCCCAAGCCTCTGACGGAGCCTTTAAAGCCACCAGTCAGCGATGGCTTTCCCCGTCAACGCGGCGGTCGCAATAGAGGCAGAAAATGGCTACAACGTTAACCAGTAATCAAGTAAAACTGTCCAGCCCCACGACTCAGACACAGACCTGGCACACAGAGCTATACCAGGTCACATCGATAGCGGGCACGCTGAGAACTGGCTTCTTAACATCTTTCTCTGCCTTGGCTTAGTTCAGAGCAGTGTCATTGCCAGTCCTTGCCACGATGACGCAGGCAACCTTCCCTCGTCCCCCCACTGCCTTCACTTTTCAGGCAAAATCATGGCTGCCTCTAACTGACCAAGAATAATGGACCCATCCACTCCTTTTGCTCAGTACGTCCCCCAGCTGTAATTATTCCACCGCTGCAGGAATTGATAGGGTTATCCTCGAACTCTCTTCCTCCACACAAAACTAGAAGCACCTAATAACACACACACCCTTCACTCAAAAAATTTTAAAATCATGGCGACTCCTACACCAGCCTCGGAGTCCCCATCTGGGGAGGGGACCATAAATGTCCCCAGGTCGGACTGCCTTTCCGTCGACGACCCTAAGTGTCTTGACACCCCCCTCAACTTTTTCTTCATTAACTTCTGCAACATTCGCGGTCTAAGATCTAATTTTCAATCTGTAGAACACCACCTCTCCTCTTCTAAACCTCATCTTCTTTTCCTCACTGAAACTCAGGTGTCTGAGGCAACTGACAGTAGCCCCTTTTCTGTTTCCTCCTACTTTCTCTATCCTCATTTTCGATCCAAAGCTGGATGCTGCGTTTATGTGCGCAATGACTTAACCTGCTCTCGTGCCCACGCTCTTGAATCTTCCGAGTTTTCCAACATCTGGCTACGACTACAGAGTCATTCTCATACTAAATTTATCTGTGCTGTATACCTCTCTCCTAACTCCTCTGACTATAAGAAATTCTTTGACTACTTAACTTCCAAAGTGGAGCACATTCTGACCCTCTTCCCTTTTGCAGAGATCTCCATTCTTGGAGACTTCAATGTTCACCACCAGCTTTGGCTTTCCTCTCCCTTCACTGACCATCCTGGTGAACTAGCCTACAACTTTGCTATCCTCCATGACCTAGAGCAATTGGTGCAACACCCTACTCGTATTCCTGACCGTCTTGGAGATACGCCCAACATTCTTGACCTTTTCCTGACCTCTAATCCTTCTGCTTATGCTGTCACCCTTTCTTCTCCGTTGGGCTCCTCCGATCACAATCTCATATCTTTATCTTGTCCTATCACTCCAATCCCTCCTCAGGATCCCCCTAAGCGAAGGTGCCTCTGGCGTTTTGCCTCTGCTAGTTGGGGGGACCTGAGGCGGTATTTTGCTGATTTTCCTTGGAATGACTACTGCTTCCGTGTCAGAGACCCGTCTTTATGTGCTGAGCGCATAACAGAGGTGATAGTGTCTGGCATGGAGGCGTACATTCCTCACTCTTTTTCTCGTCCTAAACCTTCTAAACCTTGGTTTAACACAGCTTGTTCTCGTGCTATACATGATAGAGAGGTGGCCCACAAAAGGTACTTAAGCCTTCCTTCACCAGAATCTCATGCACTTTATATTTCTGCCCGGAACCATGCCAAGTCTGTTCTCCAACTAGCCAAAAACTCCTTCATTAACAGAAAATGTCAAAACCTTTCAAGATCTAACTCCCCTCGTGATTTCTGGCATCTAGCCAAAAATATCTCCAATAACTTTGCTTCTTCTTCTTTCCCTCCTCTACTTCAACCAGATGGCACCACTGCTATCACATCTATTTCTAAAGCTGAACTCTTTGCTCAAACCTTTGCTAAAAACTCTACCTTGGACGATTCTGGGCTTGTTCCTCCCTCTCCTCCACCCTCTGACTACTTCATGCCTCGTATTAAAATTCTTCGTAATGATGTTTTCCATGCCCTCGCTGGCCTAAACCCTCGGAAGGCTTATGGACCTGATGGGGTCCCTCCTATTGTTCTCCGAAACTGTGCCTCCGTACTTGCACCTTGCCTAGTCAAACTCTTTCAGCTCTGTCTGTCAACATCTACCTTTCCTTCTTGCTGGAAGTTTGCCTACATTCAACCTGTTCCTAAAAAGGGTGACCGCTCTAATCCCTCAAACTACCGTCTTATTGCTTTAATTTCCTGCTTATCTAAAGTTTTTGAATCTATCCTCAACAGGAAGATTCTTAAACATCTATCACTTCACAACCTTCTATCTGATCGCCAGTATGGGTTCCGTCAAGGCCGCTCTACTGGTGATCTTCTGGCTTTCCTTACTGAGTCTTGGTCATCCTCTTTTAAAGACTTTGGTGAAACTTTTGCTGTTGCCTTGGACATATCAAAAGCCTTTGATAGAGTCTGGCACAAAGCTTTGATTTCCAAACTACCCTCCTACGGTTTATATCCTTCTCTCTGTAACTTCATCTCAAGTTTCCTTTCTGACCGTTCTATTGCTGCTGTGGTAGACGGTCACTGTTCTTCTCCTAAATCTATTAACAGTGGTGTTCCTCAGGGTTCTGTCCTGTCACCCACTCTCTTCTTATTATTCATTAATGATCTTCTAAACCAAACTTCTTGTCCTATCCACTCCTATGCTGATGATACCACCCTGCACTTTTCCACGTTTTTTCATAGACGTCCAACCCTTCAGGAGGTAAACATATCACGCAGGGAAGCCACAGAACGCCTGACTTCTGATCTTTCTAAAATTTCTGATTGGGGCAGAGCAAACTTGGTATTGTTCAATGCCTCAAAAACTCAATTCCTCCATCTATCAACTCGACACAGTCTTCCAGACAACTATCCCCTCTTCTTCAATGACACTCAACTGTCCCCCTCTTCTACACTGAACATCCTCGGTCTGTCCTTTACTTATAATCTGAACTGGAAACTTCACATCTCATCTCTAGCTAAAACAGCTTCTATGAAGTTAGGTGTTCTGAGACGTCTCCGCCAGTTTTTCTCACCCCCCCAGCTGCTAACTCTGTACAAGGGCCTTATCCGTCCATGTATTGAGTATGCTTCACATGTCTGGGGGGGTTCCACTCATACTGCTGTTCTAGACAGGGTGGAATCAAAAGCTTTTCGTCTCATCAACTCCTCTCCTCTAACTGACTGTCTTCAGCCTCTCTCTCACCGCCGCAATGTTGCATCTCTAGCTGTCTTCTACCGCTATTTTCATGCTAACTGCTCTTCTGATCTTGCTAACTGCATGCCTCCCCTCCTTCCGCGGCCTCGCTGCACAAGACTTTCTTCTTTCTCTCACTCCTATTCTGTCCACCTCTCTAACGCAAGAGTTAACCAGTATTCTCAATCATTCATCCCTTTCTCTGGTAAACTCTGGAACTCCTTGCCTGCTTCTGTATTTCCACCTTCCTATGACTTGAATTCCTTCAAGAGGGAGGTTTCAGGACACTTATCCACCAATTTTTGACCACTGCTTTGACCCTTTTAGGGACTGGCATTTCAGTGGGCATTTTTTTTTTATTAGATTTTTGTTGCCCTTGGCCAGTATCCTTCCTACATAAAAAAAAAAAAAAAGAACCATTTCTTTTATTCCTTACAGCCTCTTCCCCCTTATGTCCTCCATTGATCGCGGACCTCCACTATTGGACACGAGAGTTACAACACCCGTACACAGGTGGCTCTACGTACACAGGTGGCTCGCTCCAGCTCTCTTATGTCTTGCTCATGTAAAACAATGAAGTACACGTTATTGATCAGCTACAAATACAATCATGCATATTGTATGACTGTACCTACTCAGCTTCCAGATTTGCGACCCACATCTTTGTAGATATCACGACCAAAACACCTGCTCTGGTTAGTACCATTCTTTTGCTCCCACGCCGCCCTCCCTTAGAGGCGGCTGGCTGTAAAAATATATCAGTGGAATTTATTGGGTTTGAAGTGGATGGCTCATACTGTTGGTCGATGCGATTATCTTTCACCGATAGGACCTCACCACTGAAGGAGCCCATCACGGCATGAAAGAGGGCCGCCATATGGAGGATGTCCACCCTTTCTTAAAAAAAATAAATAAATAAAAATAAAAATAAATAAATGAAAAAAAGATAAATACATAAAATAAATAAATAAATGAATAAGTAAAAAAAGAAATTAGTAACTTAGTGAAAATATTACAAGGTTACATCATCCGTGGTACAGCTGGTGACCTAAACATGATTCCAGTCTCCTTGATTCTACTCTTCATGCAAGCTATTTATTATGCAATGCCACACGGGTAACTTTCAGTTGTGTTGACCAGTAGATGCAGGACCCTACGTCTCAGGATCGTGGGTGAAGAACTCTGTACAAACTCGTTCGTCAAGGGAACTAAGATAGCACGACAGGAAAAACATCTCATACGTTTATAGAGAAAGCGTTACCCAGACCTGTCTTGCGCCTTCATCGGCAGGCTGTAGAAGAGAGTCACCGTCTGCTGCTGCTGCTGCTGTTTTTCTCGTCACCAGGAACCCCGCGAAAAATGATGAATCGCTCATGTCTAATTCCTTTCATTCATATGTCTGTTTCTTCACGTAGCAGCACACTGTGAGATTATCCTGCTCCTTATTCGGTGACTCTCCCCCAGATTGGTAAATATAAAAGCAGACATTTGAGGTGCTGGAGGAGCATGCCGGCGGGAAGGGGAGAAAGTAATGAGCTGTGGTGTGTATAATGGCACAGAAGGCGGCAGGGAGGCGGAACAAGACACTCAGGTGGTGCCATCTGTGAGCAACACAAACCCACCAGCAGTATTGTTTGCTACCTCCAGTGTCATGAAGAAACGTGCTCTGTTTGTATAAGACTCAAGAACGTGCGTTAGAGAATGTCAACAAAATAAATGTTCGTATATGCGTAATTATTCTTATACGTAAGCGAGATTGGTCATGGAAAACAAAATATTATATGGAAAAAGGGAAAAAAATAATCACGAACGTCTGTTAACAAATAAACTATCCAAGTGGTGGTATAAAAGGTAAGTCAACTCTCGTAATTTTCTCTTTACTGTATCAAACAACGTATCTGTTTCAGTAATTAATGTGTTCCTGCTGTCGGGGCGTGTCATATTGCTCGCGCCAAAGGAGCGTAACATATCAATAAACATAACGAAATGTGGGTCAAGGTAAGATTGCAATCAGTGTCCAGTTTTGCGACAAGTGTGAACTGTGCGAGGCGAGGCGAGGCGAGGCGAGGACGCGCTCTGCCACGCGCACGCCCTCGCCGCCAAGAGAGTGGCAAGTGGTCATGGAGTATTTCTTGTCTCTTTATTGGGACGCGAGGCCGCGGCGGCATAACTCTTCAAGGCCTCCACAGTTTACAGCACCGTGTTTCAACAACTTAGGGTGAGTTTAGAACGCCGAAGCCGCGCCGTAAAGTTTTGAAAAAGGCACTACAGATCGTTTGGAAGCGAACTCTGAACGACGGGGCTTCCGCCGCCCACACGCCGCCTCTCTCTCTCTCTCTCTCTCTCTCTCTCTCTCTCTCTCTCTCTCTCTCTCTCTCTCTCTCTCTCTATGCAAAGGAGAAAGTGGATAATGAGAGCGTGTGCCGAGTAATGATACGGAAGTCAGAGTGAGTAGGACTAGATGTCAGGGTTACGGCGTGCGTTATCTGTCACTTTCTCGGTAATCGTGGACTTCTTTCGCCTCTCATCCTGTTCCTCCTCTCCCTCTCCCTTCCCCTCCTTCTTTTCCTCTTCCTTTTTTTTTTTTTCATGTCAAACAGGGAGCGTGCCATGTCAGCTCACCGAAATTAGAATTGTGTCACTCCTAAGGACGACCCCTGAGCCTCTTGCCTCCCTTCCTCCCTCCCTGCCTCCTTGTCGAAGTCTCGCTCACAATCCTAAACTTCTTTGTAGTTTATTTGTGTCCCAAGTTACAGAGGGACGGAGGAAGGATGGGAGGGCGGGAGGGAGGGAGCCAGGCAGGAACGGTGAAGTTGGCTCACTGATTTTCTTTTCTTGAGGTTTGGTTATTGTAAAGAAGGAAAGTCAATTTTGGAGAGTTTGAGGGATAATTCGACGTGACCCAAACCTGTACAGATAATAAAGGTCATGGAACAGCAGAGAAAGAAAAAAAAATAATAAAAAATATGAATAAAACACGTGAGGAGTCTGAGCAAATCTGAATGAAGGCTCTTCCTTCGTTAACAAGATGCGTAGGTGGAAGATTTCAAGAGATCAAAGACGAAATTAAGCTTAGTGAAACGAGGCATCGCACTGACCAACTTTGATATTCTAATAAGCCAAGGGAAACGCGAGGAACTTTTGTGCAACTTGAGCTCCCGAGGGTCTGTTAGGTTCCTGCCACACAACCCAACCATATACTGCCTAGTTCCTCAACCTCCTATTATTTGTGTCCATTCTTGAGTGTTACTTTGTTTATCAGTCAGTTCAGTATCCACCATTGCCATCGGGGCGTCAAGTATGTCTAGCCGCAACACGAGTATGTCAGGATTGCTCTCGAGGGTCCTGTTACTTCTCCCGTGTCCAGGAGCCGTACATACACACTCGTCTCGGCGCTCAGCCACTCGCCTTTAACTGCCGTGGAAACGTAACGGGCCGAGTGAGGGTTAGGTCACCTTGGCGCCCCGGCCCATCCTGAACGAGCGAGGCAGCCTGGAGGAGGAAGGGACGAGTGTGTGCTGCAAGACGTGGCAGACAGGGACAGGCAGCCACTCCACGCTGAGCACACTGAACACATTGAACACACGCCTCAGCAGAACATGAACAGCAGCTTGCGTGACTCAGCACACGGCGAGTCTTGATGAAGGAGAATGCTGGCGTCCCCCTCACTACCGGGAGACGAGCGGTTTGGTTCGGAAATTGCTTGTTATTCACTAAGTCATCGTTCCCTGCTATGCGCTATGCTTCTCTTTCCCGCTGTCTCGCGCGTCCTAGTGGTGCCAATTTGTTCATCTCGACGCAGGAGAACTTTAAACTAATTTCCTCCGCGCTAACAGTCATAGGAATTACTGGAGCAAAGGTTCGTCTGCAGCACAACATAATTGAAGTCCTGCGAGGCATCTGGATAAAATAGACTTTCTCCTGTTTTGTAATAAGAATAAAGACGACTTGGATTTGACGATAAGAGCGCATTCCTTCCTTGCTGACGGATTCAAAACCTTACCGTGAATAAGACATGGGTAAGGACAAGTGAGCGCGACATTCCTGAAAGACTCAGAAGAGCACACGTGTGGACGCCTTCCTCTGGTGACGTGCTGCTGCGGTGTTTGTTATCGGCCTCCACCAGCTCGCTCAATATCATTTGGTTGTGGCGGCCAGTCCCCATCTGGGACACAGACAGTGAGCTGGTCTCCATCTTGTGTCTCTCATCCAGTGTTGCGTCTTGGCGAGTGCCGTGGGCTGGTCTCCTGGGCCTGGGCGTGGCTGTCGTCTGGCAACTGACCAAGTGGCGGCGGATTTGCTGGTGGCGTTGTGCAGGTAAGGATGGCAGCGGAGGAGGAAGGTATGAAGGGGGGCATAGATGACACCCGGATGGTGCAAGGAGGGGGCGCTGGACACGGGTGTGGCCTGTCATCGGGTGGTGGTGTGGCTGGTCCGTGGGTCCCCTGGCCAAGTTGAAGAACAGCTCGGACACGCTCATGTCCAGCGGGGCGGTGTTGGACAGGTAGAGGGAGGCGCGGCGCAGGCCGGTGACAATGCCTGGGCGGCCAGGGTTAGATGCTCCCTCATTGCAGCAGCGCGTCCAGCAGCAGTACAACACTGCCAGAACCACTAGTGCTACCTCGAGGCCCACAGCAACGATCAGCCTCTGTTGGGAAGATACAAAGAATTGCAGAGGATAGCAAACATCAACTGACCTTTAGTTCTTTCCTAGACTGTTTCATAACATTACACAACTAAATGTAGAAAGAGATACTGTATGATAGTATAGTGGAAGGCTCCTCTCGCCCAACAAGTCAGAAAATAATATACACCAGATAAGATCTCTCTCTCTCTCTCTCTCTCTCTCTCTCTCTCTCTCTCTCTCTCTCTCTCTCTCTCTCTCTCTCTCTCTCTCTCTCTCTCTCTCTCTCTCTCTCTCTCTAAACTTGGTACTCGGGTTGTTGGCTTTACCCGTCTGCGCAGTTGCCACCTTAACTCCGGAGTGACCTGGCCTGACCTGGGCCAGCAGAGTGCGGCCTAGGGAATTCATGTGTCAAGTACACTGAGCGCCACACACGACCTTTACGCGTTGCAAAGTGTAAGGAAGATATGCACACTCCAGACACTCCAGATGGACCTCGTGGAGTGGATTTCTCTCCTCCTCCTCCTCCTCCTCCTCCTCCTCTTCTTCCTCCTCCTCCTTTTATTCCGTGTGGTTATAGTTTTGGGGTGTATTTAAATTTTTATAGTACGATGTGTGTGTGTGTGTGTGTGTGTGTGTGTGTGTGTGTGTGTGTGTGTTCATCTTATTGCCCAGAAAGTACTGAATAGGAAAAAAAAAAAAAAAAAATCAGTTCTCAAGCTCCAACTTCGCACTTTTAGGAGCCCAGGAAAGAAAAGAAAGGAATATAATCGACACAATTCCCCGCACTTTTCCTTTGCAGCGAGAAACACAAACACTTCAAGTCAGTGTTTATGTTACTGCTGCCCGCACCAATTCTCATGCTGAAAAAAAAAAAGAGACAAAGAGAGAAAGGAAAAAAAAAAGAAGCAAAAGAGAAAAGCACGAGTCTGGTCATTTAATCTCCAGAATATTTTTAAAACTCCAGAAGCGAACGTCACTATGAATAGAAACAAAACAAAAATATGAAACTATACAAACTGATGCATTAATGAACAAATTATTATTGAAGGCACAGGATGGGGTGGAAGAGGAGGCGTAGGAGGCTGAGAGGAAGGGAAGGGAGCCGGAAGGGAGCTGGAATGGAAAGGACCTGGAGGACGGAGTTGATAATAAGGGAGGGAAGAAACAAAGCGCCCATGTTAGTAGAAGAAGAAAAAAAAAGTGCATATAAAACCGCTCTTTGTGATTGGGCGGAATTACAGAGCACAAAGCCGCAGGACATTACGTTTTACACCGATCTTCATCCTTACATACAGGTAACTCCCTCCACAAACGGCGCCGGCATTAGTTGGGACGCACCTGAGCTTCATCGCATCGCATTGTGCTCTCTCCCTTAACGGCGCGTGCTGCGGGGCTACTATGGGGCGGGGAGCGGCGGTGAGGCGCGGTACTGGGTTAGTGGGTTGGTGTGTGGCCGTTTTGTGGATGCTTCTCCTGATGGTGGTGGGTTGCCACGTAAATATGAGAGCTGAATAAAAGGGTGGCCCAGGAGGGAGGGTAGCGAGTAGATGAGAGGGGTGAAAAAAAGTTAAAGGTAAAAAGAGGGGGATGTTCTTGATGGCAGTGGGATTGGGGGAGAAATGGACTGGTGAGGGTAATGTAAGGCAAGCTTAATAGGCCAGAAAGCTCAAGGGAGTAAGTAGTAGGGAGGATGGCCACGGGAGACCCCATGTTAGGACAGTGAGTGAGGGAGAAAGGGAGAGAGGAGGAACAGGGACAGAAAAAACGTGAACATCTTTTTTTCCTATAAAGTTAAGAGTAGTGTTTTATTTTGTATTAAACTCCTACGTGACTGACAAGCAGACAGACTCCCAGTCCTCCTCTCATCCTGATATGATAATTAACAGTAAAAAAAAAAAAAACATTTAACTCGTAATTTGTTTGTTTGGGGAAACTGTAAGCTCCTTGTAGATTTAAGGAGATCGTAGGCGTATTAGAATTGCTGCTTCAGTTCTTCACAAGGCTTGAAATGGAGATCTACTTTTTCTCTTTCATTGTGAACTTCTTGAACAATGTACTTCTGTTTGAATGGCGGCTGCTCCATCTCGTCTAAAACTCATAGATCGTTCTTTTGAAGTTTTACTGCATAAGCTTAATATTCATCTTCATCAGCGGCTAATGGTGGGTACACTGACAAGGTTGCCAATAATAACGAACACCCTCATCACAGCGCATTACCGGTTCACCTCGACTTGCTTCGCCGAACACGTTATAATTTACGATTCAGACACTTTTATTCTTCAATTAGACAATTATTTCCTGTGCTTATCTCCAATGGAAGTAAAGCGTGCGAGGGACTTCCTCATGAGGTTTTTTTCCGAAGTTTCCATCGATAAATTTAAGGCAAAGTTTATCCTCTTTTTATTACCTGTCTTATTTATTTTCTTTGTGTTTCCTTATCTTATTCTATCTTTATACTTTTGTTGATTTTCCATATCCATGTTTCCTTATCGAGGACACTGCTGGAGTCTATACCAATAATAATAATAATGATAATAATAATGATAATAATAATAATAATAATAATAATAATAATAATAATAATAATAATAATAATAATAATAATAATAACAACATTGATAATAGTATTAGTAAGAATAATAAGAAAGTTTTTATAGAGAGGATAAAACGAAGAATATAAAAATGATGTACACGAACTGTTATCCTTCACGTGTGTGTGTGTGTGTGTGTGTGCTTAAGCATATTTTAATTCTCTCAACCATGCACACGCAGCATATTTTCACGGCTGGCAGGAGGCGACCGCACATTCAGTATTCCTGGAAGCCGTTCAGGTGATTTTCACTATGAAATTTACTCCCATTACCTCCCTCGCCTCGCCTCACCTCGCGTTGCTCCGTACTCTCCCAGGGAACTCGCGGCGGTGTTACTTCACTGTGTTCCTTCCTTCCTGCTACCGCCGTGACCACCGTCCAGATCATATCACCGGTGGCCCCTTCCCACCACTCTCCTTCCGTTTCGAGGCTACCATCAGACACACTCTCTCTCTTTCTCTCTCTCTCTCTCTCTCTCTCTCTCTCTCTCTCTCTCTCTCTCTCTCTCTCTCTCTCTCTCTCTCTCTCTCTCTCTCTCTCTGCATCCAACAAACCCTCTGTCTCACTCCACGTTTTCTCTCCTCCCACCACATCCTATCTAGCCACGCCCCTCCACTCACCAAACTCCTCCCTCTTGTGTCCTGTAGTAAAGCATGTACGCACACACACACACACACACACGCACACACACACACACACACACACACACACACACACACACACACACACACACACACACACACACACACACACATTGACGAAGGCCCCCGAGGACAGGTATAGTGAAGGCGAACTTTTTGTGAAAAATATCCAGACGAGAGCAAAAGTTTTCATTGTGTCTTTCTTTGCCATCTGCCCTTTTCTCTCTCCATCCTTTTTCGTTGGTCTTTTCTGTTTGTTTTAGCCTTGAGTTATCCTTGTCCTTTCTTTGTGTTCTTGGGGTCTTCTTCCTCATCAAGCCTCTGCTTCATCACGTCTTCCGGTGTTTTATGTGAGCGAGACTTTTATTCACCAGCAGACGACAAATGATGAATTTCACGCTTCCACATTTCCTCACTGACTAGTTATTTTACTGCAATGTTTTCACTGTAAATCTTTCATATCATTCAATGCATTAAAATTATGAGGAACAAAAACAGGTTGCTAGTGTGGACACGCCTGTCACACGCAAATCATTCGAAAATAAGATTGTTATTCTCTACGCATATGTGTTTTCCAAAAAGAAAAAGGGTAGTGGTGCTTGTCGGTGGGTGCGTTGAGGAGTCTGACGGCGTGGCTGACGGACGTGTAATGTCCAGCACACAGGTACACGGCAAACAGACAACGCACCTGCCAGATTACACCTACACTGAATTTCATCACAATACTTTTAATCCATGTTTCTCGAAGCTTATGCACAGTTTTTGTTTGTCTTTTTATGCCTCTTTTCCGTCTGTCACAGTGCTTTAAACATGGTAAGAAAGCTTTCTCTGTTGATTAAAAGACTGAAAAAAATATGTTGTCTTGTTCAGTCGTTTTCCTGGGGCGGCAATGACCTTCGCTTCCCTGAACACAAAGCATGACCTGTAATGAACACCAAGCAGCACAAGTCAATGACCGCGGTGGCTGCGTCCTGCACATCCCCGCCTGCTGCCACGTGCTGGTAATGTGTGTATTTTTGACGCGGCGCCGCATCAGGAACTCCATTACACACCTTTTTATTTCTGCTTCTCGAGAAATGTACACATGCCTTGAGTTATCTGGAGCGTGGGGGCGCGCGTAACGCCTCCTCCCCCAGACACACCAGCAAGCTGCGGTAGGAATTGTTAAGTAGAGGCGCCATGATATTTATGTTTGAGGTAACGTGCAGGGCTTGCAGTAACAGTCTCTTTGCACACCAGCCACACTCACTCCAGGTATACCTCCCTCCCTTCCCACTTCACCTCCGTATACACACACACACACACACACACACACACACACACACACACACACACACACACACACACACACACACACACACACACACACACACACCACATACACTTCCCTCGCGTGGCGGCGCCGCGTGTGAGGGTAACTGAAAGGCCTGTGTTGTTTTCCCGGTGGCGTGCAGTCTCATTTGGCAGCAATAATGTTCATTAAGGCGAGGTATCCCTTGCCACTGCGGTGCTGGCGGCGGCCTCCCACACACTGTCCAGCTGGAATGAAAGCATAAATATTTTTTTTATAGAGATAATAGTTGACAGTAACAGATATTAGTGTTTGCGTTTCCTAATTAGGACCAAGAAAGTAAGTAATCTTGGTGACTAAGGGTTCGTTAAAAAATTATCACGTATATGATCACTCTGAGTTACATGATCGATTCTCTTGTCACAGGTGAGTCAGGTAGTTAGTTATTCTCAGGGCAGGGAATGAAAATGCTCATAATTTGTGAGACTTTGCCATGATCTGTAGCGACATCGTGATTTCCGCTTTGCTTTCCGCCTCTCTTTCCGAAACACACACACACACACACACACACACACACACACACACACACACACACACACACACACACACACACACACACACACACACACACACACACACACACACACACACACACACACACACACACACACACACACACACACACACACACACACACACACACACACACACACACACACACACACACACACTATCTAATAACCCTCGTCTTAGATTAATAACAATACTCAGTCGATAGACGATATATATATATATATCAGCTTGCACCGAAAGAATGCTTATGAAGCAACCGTCACTTGCCAAACTTACTTCCCTCATTTTAAAAAGGACGACAGATTTAAACAAACACATTATCATGTCTGTAGTTCCTTTGTGCTGGATTTGCTATGAGAATACAGCATGCCTTCCACCGCCAAGCCACTTGTTGGCAGCCTGACAGCATTCAGGTACATTACTCCGGTGCCAGCGAGGGCCTTATGGTGCCTCGTGCCGGAACTTTTCTGGCAGGATCACAAACACCACCAGCAGCATTCTTTTTGCTGCACTCTCCCGCCCTTTCTCGCAGCACTGCAAAGCGTTCACTTCATAAAATATTACTTATTTGATATAAGCTAGGAGTAGTGGCTCGTTGTGGCCACAGTAATTAATAGCCTTGTTCCCTTTCCAATTTACGTAATTTACAACGACAAAACACTCGAAAATTATATTTTGCCAGACAACATGATTTACTGTGAAGTAATGCTGCAGTTTCAATCACCACCATCACCACTACTACAACCACTTCTACCACCACTACCACCACTACTTATCGGCACCGTTATTGGTGTGGTCTGTTACAAAATAACGGAGTGTCTGCTGTGCCAGTTTTGGCTGGATGAGTGATGGTGTCGGTGAAAACATTAGTATTGCTACACCACTAAACTTGTTTCCCGCAGCAAATTTTTGTCATGTCACGAGAAATGCAAACGTAGAAAAGTGTTTCCAAGGAAATATTACAAAACAGTTTGCAATAATGAAAGAACATCGGCGGAAAAGTTTGCTAGGTGTAGCTGCGACGAGGAGCCCAGTGATGCTGAAGACCTTCACTAGGAACCAACACCACATCATGCATTTTAATCACAGTACTAGCACTTATGGGGCTGGAGAGTCTCGGTGAGGGAAAGGCGCCGCTTCGTTGCCGTCACTGAAAGCCGGAAGACGTGGATAAACAAACACACCGCAGACACTTGCCCTGTGAGACGCTCAGTGCTTTCCGTGTCGCAAGCATTCTTACTGCCTCAGCATGTCCCTTGTGTGTGTGTGTGTGTCGCGTTCAGCTGTGTGTGTGTGTGTGTTTGTGTGTGTGTGTGTGTGTGAGAGAGAGTGAGAGAGAGGGAGACAGAGACAGAGAGAGGGAGAGACAGAGACAGAGAGAGAGAGAGAGAGAGACAGAGACAGAGACAGAGAGAGAGAGAGAGAGAGAGAGAGAGAGAGAGAGAGAGAGAGAGAGAGAGAGAGAGAGAGAGAGAGAGAGAGAGAGAGAGAGAGTTTATCCCGAGAACAAAAGTAGTTAAGCAAAACCCAAGCACCACCATCACGTTCTCCTCCTCCTCCTCCTCCTCCTCCTCTTCCTCCTCCTCCTCCTCCTCCTCCTCCTCCTCCTCCTTCTCCGTTCTCTCATTCCTTCTGATGAATCAACCGCGACACAATTATCCCATTTTTCGTAGTAAACATCACTAGTTTCCAAGAACATTTCAGAAACCCGCCAGTGGCTTTTACTACAGTGAATTCGAGACTCACACCGCACTTACATAAGTGTCGCAGCTGAACCGTGACCGCTTTGAAGCCACGGCCTTTGTTTGTGATGGAGTGACCAGGTGACGTGTAATTATTCAGGTGTAGCTGCGGTGAGAGAGAGAGAGAGAGAGAGAGAGAGAGAGAGAGAGAGAGAGAGAGAGAGAGAGAGAGAGAGAGAGAGAGAGAGAGAGAGAGAGAGAGAGAGAGAGAGAGAGAGAGAGAGAGAGAAGACGGGGTTGTTTCTATACCTATTCACAACAGCTTCTACTTTTTTCATTTGCCATTCCATCAACACAATAACACAAAATATATACAACACTTCCTAAATTACTTCTCTTCTTAAAAAAAAAAACGATTTATATGCATATATATATATATATATATATATATATATATATATATATATATATATATATATATATATATATATATATATATATATATATATATATATATATATATATATATATATATATATATATATATATATATATATATATATATATATATATATAGACACCTGCCGAAACGATAATTACTCCCAGTGAGGTCTAAAGCACTGTTCAGGGGGTGCTGTGAACTTATCATTAAACCCAGCTGTGACCTCACTGAACGTTTCCCTTTGTGTCTCACAACACAAGGGGGTAGTCACAGCCTGCCCTCTAAAGACAACTCTCTTCCTCCACACAAAACTACAAGCACCTAATAACACACACACCCTTCACTCAAAAAAATTTTAAAATCATGGCGACTCCTACACCAGCCTCGGAGTCCCCATCTGGGGAGGGGACCATAAATGTCCCCAGGTCGGACTGCCTTTCCGTCGACGACCCTAAGTGTCTTGACACCCCCCTCAACTTTTTCTTCATTAACTTCTGCAACATTCGCGGTCTAAGATCTAATTTTTCAATCTGTAGAACACCACCTCTCCTCTTCTAAACCTCATCTTCTTTTCCTCACTGAAACTCAGGTGTCTGAGGCAACTGACAGTAGCCCCTTTTCTGTTCCCTCCTACTTTCTCTATCCTCATTTTCGATCCAAAGCTGGATGCTGCGTTTATGTGCGCAATGACTTAACCTGCTCTCGTGCCCACGCTCTTGAATCTTCCGAGTTTTCCAACATCTGGCTACGACTACAGAGTCATTCTCATACTAAATTTATCTGTGCTGTATACCTCTCTCCTAACTCCTCTGACTATAAGAAATTCTTTGACTACTTAACTTCCAAAGTGGAGCACATTCTGACCCTCTTCCCTTTTGCAGAGATCTCCATTCTTGGAGACTTCAATGTTCACCACCAGCTTTGGCTTTCCTCTCCCTTCACTGACCATCCTGGTGAACTAGCCTACAACTTTGCTATCCTCCATGACCTAGAGCAATTGGTGCAACACCCTACTCGTATTCCTGACCGTCTTGGAGATACGCCCAACATTCTTGACCTTTTCCTGACCTCTAATCCTTCTGCTTATGCTGTCACCCTTTCTTCTCCGTTGGGCTCCTCCGATCACAATCTCATATCTTTATCTTGTCCTATCACTCCAATCCCTCCTCAGGATCCCCCTAAGCGAAGGTGCCTCTGGCGTTTTGCCTCTGCTAGTTGGGGGGACCTGAGGCGGTATTTTGCTGATTTTCCTTGGAATGACTACTGCTTCCGTGTCAGAGACCCGTCTTTGTGTGCTGAGCGCATAACAGAGGTGATAGTGTCTGGCATGGAGGCGTACATTCCTCACTCTTTTTCTCGTCCTAAACCTTCTAAACCTTGGTTTAACACAGCTTGTTCTCGTGCTATACATGATAGAGAGGTGGCCCACAGAAGGTACTTATGCTTCCTTCACCAGAATCTCATGCACTTTATATTTCTGCCCGGAATCATGCCAAGTCTGTTCTCCAACTAGCCAAAAACTCCTTCATTAACAGAAAATGTCAAAACCTTTCAAGATCTAACTCCCCTCGTGATTTCTGGCATCTAGCCAAAAATATCTCCAATAACTTTGCTTCTTCTTCTTTCCCTCCTCTACTTCAACCAGATGGCACCACTGCTATCACATCTATTTCTAAAGCTGAACTCTTTGCTCAAACCTTTGCTAAAAACTCTACCTTGGACGATTCTGGGCTTGTTCCTCCCTCTCCTCCACCCTCTGACTACTTCATGCCACGTATTAAAATTCTTCGTAATGATGTTTTCCATGCCCTCGCTGGCCTAAACCCTCGGAAGGCTTATGGACCTGATGGGGTCCCTCCTATTGTTCTCCGAAACTGTGCCTCCGTGCTTGCACCTTGCCTAGTCAAACTCTTTCAGCTCTGTCTGTCAACATCTACCTTTCCTTCTTGCTGGAAGTTTGCCTACATTCAACCTGTTCCTAAAAAGGGTGACCACTCTAATCCCTCAAACTACCGTCCTATTGCTTTAATTTCCTGCTTATCTAAAGTTTTTGAATCTATCCTCAACAGGAAGATTCTTAAACATCTATCACTTCACAACCTTCTATCTGATCGCCAGTATGGGTTCCGTCAAGGCCGCTCTACTGGTGATCTTCTGACTTTCCTTACTGAGTCTTGGTCATCCTCTTTTAAAGACTTTGGTGAAACTTTTGCTGTTGCCTTGGACATATCAAAAGCCTTTGATAGAGTCTGGCACAAAGCTTTGATTTCCAAACTACCCTCCTACGGTTTCTATCCTTCTCTCTGTAACTTCATCTCAAGTTTCCTTTCTGACCGTTCTATTGCTGCTGTGGTAGACGGTCACTGTTCTTCTCCTAAATATATCAACAGTGGTGTTCCTCAGGGTTCTGTCCTGTCACTCACTCTCTTCTTATTGTTCATTAATGATCTTCTAAACCAAACTTCTTGTCCTATCCACTCCTATGCTGATGATACCACCCTGCACTTTTCCACGTCTTTTCATAGACGTCCAACCCTTCAGGAGATAAACATATCACGCAAGGAAGCCACAGAACGCCTGACTTCTGATCTTTCTAAAATTTCTGATTGGGGCAGAGCAAACTTGGTATTGTTCAATGCCTCAAAAACTCAATTCCTCCATCTATCAACTCGACACAATCTTCCAGACAACTTTCCCCTCTTCTTCAATGACACTCAACTGTCCCCCTCTTCTACACTGAACATCCTCGGTCTGTCCTTTACTTATAATCTGAACTGGAAACTTCACATCTCATCTCTAGCTAAAACAGCTTCTATGAAGTTAGGTGTTCTGAGACGTCTCCGCCAGTTTTTCTCACCCCCCCCAGCTGCTAACTCTGTACAAGGGCCTTATCCGTCCATGTATGGAGTATGCTTCACATGTCTGGGGGGGTTCCACTCATACTGCTGTTCTAGACAGGGTGGAATCAAAAGCTTTTCGTCTCATCAACTCCTCTCCTCTAACTGACTGTCTTCAGCCTCTCTCTCACCGCTGCAATGTTGCATCTCTAGCTGTCTTCTACCGCTGTTTTCATGCTAACTGCTCTTCTGATCTTGCTAACTGCATGCCTCCCCTCCTTCCGCGGCCTCGCTGCACAAGACTTTCTTCTTTCTCTCACTCCTATTCTGTCCACCTCTCTAACGCAAGAGTTAACCAGTATTCTCAATCATTCATCCCTTTCTCTGGTAAACTCTGGAACTCCTTGCCTGCTTCTGTATTTCCACCTTCCTATGACTTGAATTCCTTCAAGAGGGAGGTTTCAAGACACTTATCCACCAATTTTTGACCACTGCTTTGACCCTTTTAAGGGACTGGCATTTCAGTGGGCATTTTTTTTTATTAGATTTTTGTTGCCCTTGGCCAGTGTCCTTCTTACATTAAAAAAAAAAAAAAAAAAAAAAAAAAAATATATATATATATATATATATATATATATATATATATATATATATATATATATATATATATATATATATATATATATATATATATATATATATATATATATATATATATATATATATATATATATATATATATATATATATATATATATATATATATATATATATATATATATATATATATATATATATATATATATATATATATATATATATTAGAATGTACCATCTATACGTACCTTTCAACTTTACACAGAAAGGGAAAAGAAAAAGTAAAAATGACAGTTCACTGATGCAGTGGTACACGCAACGCTGAGGTGGTGGTGGTGGTGGTAGTGGTGGTTGTGGTGGTGGTGGCTGCATCACCTTCTCGCGTTTCCAGTCCCCCCCCTCAAAAAAAAAAAATAAATAAATAAATAAACATATCCAGCACTTTCTCTTATTTTCAGCCAAACACGAGTTTTTAGAGAACAGAACACGAGGCACTAACTTTTTTTCAACCTTTTTTTATGTTGAGAATCCTTGTGCGTGATAGAACAAGCATGCGCTTCTCCCGTTCCTACGGCCACACTTGTCATAGATATGGGGTTATTTTTGGCCTGGCTGGAACCTTCTTCCTTATTGGTGACGATCGCACTGCACATCAGACCGCCGAATTGCTGTCTCTGGGGGCTCTGGATTACAGCGCACTGGAGGACTGCTGTTTGCGTTTCGTCCTTGGTGCAGGTGTGTGTCTTGCCTACTGAAACTCGCAACGGGGGAAAAATGCCAAAAACAAATACACATAGAGGTATGGATGAGTCTTTGTAGGCTTTCTCACGGTAGTTTGAATGGTTCCGTTCAGTGTCCTATCTGTACACTGTCCTCGCCATCCACTGTCCTCGCGTCCTGCATGCCGGTTGCTTTCACCAATTTATTGTATTGTTCACAGGTCGTTCGTTACTCCTACTAGTTCAGGCGCCTCAACCCTTGACCCAGGCTCCACAGGTGGTCCATGGCCCGTGGTACAGTGGTCCACTGCAGGCGTCAGACTAAACAATGCGCTCTTTCCGCCCCGTCTTTAACACAATGCACCAATGGACGTGACAGAATCAAAGTAAACAGCGTCTGCCAAACTTTCAGGCCATACTGGAGGGTAACAGAGCTATAAAGGAAAATATCTAACGAAGTAACGAGCGCTTTTGTTTCTGTCGGCAATAAAATTTTAGAAAACTCGAAAAAAAGTCAAGTGTTATGTGATGCGATCTTACATGACGATGCAAACGTCCCTACATGAAAACTGCTCAAAACAGGAGGTATTTTCGTGATAAGATTGCTGTAGATTCTTTCGCTGCGACACCTTGTACCCTTCCGGTGTTTATCTTGTATAACTCTTTGCTGTGGTTTGCATCATATGTAGTTTGTTGTTGTACGCTTCCAAAAACTATCAAGACAATGGTATTTATTATTTTCTTTCTTCCTTGCTATATATACTTATCTATTGATTTATTTATTGACCTTTTAAGCTTTTGAGAGTGAGATCTGTTTCACTGCACGAATTGCCCAGTGTCACCGTCTGCGTGATTCACTGTGTTTGGAGAAGCTTGACGCACCGATGTGTGTGTCCAGGGCGAAGATTTGTAGCCATTGCGTGTTTTTCTCCAAATATTTTGACAATACAGAGCACCGAACGTTTTGCGCCGTTGTAAACACTCTTATTTCCGTGTAATGACCTGAAATAAAAGATGGGATTCTGAGCGTAAGTTAGCATTATATTTGCAAGAGTATTCAATTCATCCACACCCGCGTCCACGTCCACATCCAGGGCCTCAACGCAGCTCGTGCTTTCTCTTCTCGTAAGCGGAGCACCTTCCCTTCCTCTCGCTGTGCAGGCTAAAACAGAGAAAGGAAAGAAAAAGCATGGCCCTTCATTGTAATTACAGATCATTTCCGGGATACCGCTGGAGCCCAGACAGCGGGCGCTGCTCTAAGTGGTTCCCGCTCACTAAGGTCTCGGCAAGCCTCGTCCAGCTCGCCTAGCCACTTGGAACGAGGCGACTTGATTTTTGGTCCACAGTTTCACCCAGTGTCATCTCACGAAAACTTGTCTTTGAAACTCAAGCCTCAAGGCACCGTTGCTCAGTCCAGCCTGCTGCTCGCTGCGAACACCTTGGAAGAACATCGCTTCCTGCACAGCCGTCCAGGTGTTGCTGCTTGTCCAGCATTTTTTTTTGCTCACCCGGGCTTAGTGCCAAGCCATCACCTCTTCCCCTCTTCTCTTTACTATTTATTATCACAACAGACGACCGCCGTGGACGACCTGACGTAAAACTAACAAAAAAATTAAGTCACACAGATTGGGATGCAAAACCTTACTTGAAAATTTTTTAAATATTAAAAAAATATCTTTTCAGCATATAGGGAGCGATAAAAGTAGTATACGGTGTTCTGTTCATGAGTACTACAAGGAAAATGTGCAATAACCTCCCGCAGAGCTTCACCACACGCTGCCTTTCCTTCCCTCCTCTTCTTCCTTACCACGCTCCGCCCAACCAACTCAAAGACCCTTCCCTTTGTTACCGCGGCACCGAGTATAAATTCCCCGTCAAGAACGTATTATTTCTCCTCCCTCTCCCTTCCTTTCACCCTCGCTCTCCCTCCCCTTAAGATGTAATGGTGGCGGTGGTGGTGGTGGTGGCGATGGTGGTGGTAGTGGAGGTGGCGGCGGCGGCGGCGGTAGTGGTAGTGGTGGTGGCGGTGGTGGTGGTAGTGGCAGGAGCAGCAGAAGCTGGACGCGCAGTGAGGGACTTGAGTTTGCTGTGTCTCGGGGCGCGGCGTGTGTTGCTGCCGCCGCGTCCTCACATCGGGTGATGGCGCCACTCACCGCCCCTCCCTTGCTGCACCTCCATTAAAAACACATTATTGCATATTCATTAATTCGTGTCTGTCTGAGAGAGAGAGAGAGAGAGAGAGAGAGCGCTGGGGCCTGGCTCATGCAGGGGTCAGCGTGCCCCGCGAGAGCCACATGTCAGGCCGCTCTGGTATCGAGGCGGTGATACATTCCAGCCATTAGACACGCGCCAATGGCTGTACGCTCATGTCACGCTAAGTTATCACCCTCTTGCAGTCAGCAGCAGCAGCAGCAGCAGCAGGGAGGCACAGACTGACCCACCAGCGGGGTCTTGCGCGCCGCCACAAAAAGCTCCCTCGCACCTTGCCAGTAATGAGAACTGCGTGGGTGTTTGTTCGGGGCGGGGATCCCCATCCCGCTGAGGGAGACGTCTTGCGGTAAGGCAGAAATAAGGCACGGCAAGGACTGCACGCAGGGAGACACTTGCCGGAGGGAGGAGGTGGGGGGGGCGTGCAGGTAGAAGGGGAGGGAGGGAAGGAGGGATACGGTGAGGAGAGAGGATTTGTCCTTTTTGTGTGTGTGTGAAGAGGAAGTGATGCTGGTGTGAAGGGTAATCCCGTGTGGGAAGGGAAAGAAGAGGTGGCAAGTAGGAAAAACACAGGCAGCCGAGCGTCGTTAAGGAGGAGCGGCGCGACAAAAGGTTGTGAAGGTGCTTACGCTCTGCTTTTGCATAATTGTTTTAGTATACAAGGTTTCACGAAGTAAAACGATGATTTGTTATGCGGTGTGCCTTGCTGCCTTGTGCTGTTTTGGTTCAGTTTTAATATAATGAATGTTACGGCGTGAGTGTTAGTGATACTAATATTAACAGTAAAACAACACTGCACGGGAAAGCCGCACCAAATGATGTATAAGACGTGGCAGGAAAACCGCTTGTGCTGAGACTGAGTGAGCTTATACTGCAGACTGAGCAAAGGCGTCACATGATGGAAGCAACACACAACCACACACACACACACACACACACACACTACCATTAGCTCCTCTGACTCCCCCCTCCCCCCTGCCTGCCTAGTTAACTGTTATACCTGTTAATCAACCCAGATGAATGTGTGTAGGACTGCAGGCCATTGTCGTTGTGTCGAGTACCACTAACCTCGTGGCAATGAGCGAGGAAACTTCTGTAATAACAAGTTAGGAGAACAACGAACAACTGTATCATATCTTGTGTATTGTAAGTGACGGCAGCCCCAGCAAGACTCAATCCTTTGTGTTAGAGAGACAAGGGAGTGGATTCTGGTGGCCAGGAAACACGGGATGAACCAGGAGAGTTCTTCTCTTATATCTAGACGACCGCCTTTGTTACTTGTCATTCTCTGAAGAAGACGACAATCAAAATATCGGAGAGAGAGAGAGAGAGAGAGAGAGAGAGAGAGAGAGAGAGAGAGAGAGAGAGAGAGAGAGAGAGAGAGAGAGAGAGAGAGAGAGAGAGAGAGAGAGTCAATGAGTGAGTGAGTGAGTGAGTGAGTGACTGTGTGTGACTGTGTGTGTGTGTGTGCGTGTGTGTGTGTGTGTGTGTGTGTGGTGCTGCTGCTGTTTCATCCCGTGTCTCTTTTTCCCCACCAAACTCCATCGAGCCTTTTGTTTTCACATTCACGACGCAGGCAACACATTGGTGAGGGAAGAGACTCACGCAGCCACACTGAAGCACACCTGTACACACACATCGCCCTCCCTGTAGTGTATAAAGCTTGTAAATGTCTGGAGATTCACCAGCGTCACGTAATTCACAGTCTTTCGTATGTATATTCACGGTCGAAAAAGAGGCGCTGAAACATGTCATAATATCTGCCCACTTGTTCATCCCCGGTGGAGTCCTTCCTTTCACCGCCTCACATCTGCAGCCTTCTCACGGCGCTGCATTCCTCCCTCCTTCCCTTCCTCATCTTTTCTCCACCACCACGTTTTCTTTCCCCTCTCCCTGCCACACCTCTCCACTCCCTCCACTCCGACGCACTCCTTCCTAATCTCCTTGCTAAAGTTCTCGCAGTAAATCCAATATTCATCTTGGAACTTGACAGCAAAATTTATCCTTATGGCCGAGGTGTTTCTGTAATAAAATGGTAATGTAAGTAAGTATGTAAGGCTCAACAACTTTTCTCCTTTGTGGCTAAAGAATGCAGCTGGACTATTATTAAACTCGCCTCCTGTATTGCGGCCAGAGAGACGCGCCGGGGATGGAGGGAGGAGGGGAGGCATGTGAGGGCCTGGAAACTTTCAATGGTAGCTTAAGTAGTTATTGGTTCAGTAACTTAAGCTCGCGGACACATGTTGGGAAGACTGCTGGTGGTGTTTGGACGAGACGCTGGTGAGGACAGGGTGTTGCCATAGACTGCCTTGGATGAAAGCACTGCTACCACCACCCCCGTCATGGATTCAGGAAGACGTGGACTGCGGTGGCAACGGAAGGGTGTTGTGGTGGTGGTGATAGGAGTACGGAGAAAACCACGTGTCACTCGCGATGGCACACACACACACACACACACACACACACGAGTTGGCGTGACTAGCAAATCTTAAAGTTTCTCGCCCGTGTAAAACAGTAATCAGTTTGCTTATTGTTCCTCGACCGTGCCATAGTTGAAACATTCCTCGAGATTGTTGCTTACTTTGTGAATTAGCTGTGTGTGTGTGTGTGTGTGTGTGTGTGTGTGTGTGTGTGTGTGTGTCTGTGTGTGTGTGTGTATGCTCAATACTTTCCTCATAATCCAGAGCAGGACATGGCAGGAAATCAGATACGAGTACTGTAACTAGAAACCTCAAGAAAAAAAAATACGAGAGGGTAGAAGAGGACAGAAGCCAGAAGAGCAAGCCAGTATTGCAGCATCAAAGCCAGCCACCTAGAGTGTGATACTATTGTGTCAAGGGAACTGTCATGCTTAGCACCGGTCATTCGCTCAACAGAATCCCACAACTCACAACACGACAGGAGCACAACTGCAGCCTCCAGAACACAGGTTGTATCAAATCAGAGAAAAGAAAGAATATGTAGTTAAAGTGCACATCTTTACTTCTGGCATTTTCTGTCGCCCTCCTATCGCCCCCGCTCTGCCTCCAACATCCGCTTCTCCGCCAACACCCGCCCACACCATCATCTCTCCCTCGCAGTGCTTCTCGTCGCCCACACCATGACCTCTCTCCCTCGCAGTGCTTCTCGTCGTCTCGACACCGCCTGCCCTGGTGGATGTTTCTTCTTCGTTTGAGAGACTCACCTGGATGGTCCTGTCGGAGGTAAATCATAACTCCCTGCAGTGCACGGGACCATAAGGCTTCCCACCTGACACCTCAGACTCGGTAATTACCATTATTCACAGTGCAGTGACAAGAACATGAGCCACCACGTAATGTGCTTAGGTGCAGGGAATTAAATGGGTCTGATTACTGTAATGTAGCTCACGCCACGCTGCGAACCTCCCAAACCGAGCAGCGGGGGTAACAAGAACGTCAGATGGAGTGACATGCGTGTGCCGCTGCCCTCATCCTTGTGTGAGCCTCGCTGGTGGGCGCGGCGAGGGATCGCGTGCGCTGCTGGTGATCCTGTGTTGGTCATGAGTCTGGCGCATCACATCCTTGCATGCGGCATGATGGCCTGCATTTGTGGCTCGTGTGTGTGTGTGTGTGTGTGTGTGTGTGTGTGTGTGTGTGTGTGTGTGTGTGTGTGTGTGTTGTGCCTTCATAGCTCAGTGGCTAGAGCGCTGGTCTAGTAAACCAGAGGCCGGGAGTTCGATTCTCTCTGTAGGCAGAAGTATTCTCACGCTGTTAAATGGTAAGATTTTAGCTGCGTGTCGGTATGTGAATCGCAAGAATACCAGATACATCGACAAGTCGAACGCACATTGCGGCGGCGGCACTCTCATGTGCTGCCGCCACTCCTACACGAGGGTGTGTGTGTGAAATTTTATACACTTTTTGGTGTGTATTTCAACATAAAAAATGAAGTGCTTTGTTTTATGAGTACAGTGTAGTGAATGACGAGCCTGGGGTGATGTGGACGCATAGCTCGTGATGGCAGGTGATGGAAGTCAAATAATTACTTCCTGACTCGAATTCACACGGACAGTATAAGGATGGAAAAAACTGTAATCGAAACATGATTTTATTCCTTTCATCCAGCCTGTCCTTTCCTGCCCTGACCTGTATCGCTTCGTCACTCCCCGCCTAGCTCCTTCCAGCCCCGCCCTGTCCCTCTCTAGCACTTCGACCTCTGCCTCACGCTATTCCCTCATCGTGTCTTTCATCTATAATTATAATTGCAGCGGCCACACAAAGTTTATGGTTTTGACTTAGTGTGGGCATGTCAGAGCATTCATAAATTGCTTGCATGTATTCTTGTGTGTTTTGTGTGGCCATGTTTCAGTGAGTTACGGTCATGTGATGTGTCCGTGGCTCTGTGGCAGTGTGTTGTGGTGTTTACTTAATAGTCATGGAAGAAAATGATCCAGAACTGTTAATGTGAGCAACTCAACTTCATATTTTTCAAAGAATTCTTGCTGACGAATCCACGCGGCTACGCTGCGGTAATGTGAAAACTTAATACATACTTGTTTGTACACTCCATAGGCCGTTCCATTTTCCCTTCTATTTTTTCTTCAATCTCTCGTGACGCTCGCGTAAGTCTTGCTCCAACATTTGCCGCGCCGCACCGCCTTCCTTTTCCTGGAGTGTTCCCGTCACACCGATCAAACACGAGGACATCGCTGATCCCAATATATATATATATATATATATATATATATATATATATATATATATATATATATATATATATATATATATATATATATATATATATATATATGATTTTTTTTTTTTTTCCACATTGCCAGCGTCCTGTCACAGCTGTCAGCCACAGCAGTGACTGGCAGGTGTGGCGCGGCATGAACAGTCTGGCCTGACTAGCAGCTGCGGGGCTGCACTGGTACACACCTGCAGCTGCGGGGTTGCTGCGAACGACAAAAGCAGCACACAAGTTTACTCATACAAGTGACCATGGCAACCTGGTGCAGCCGTTTTGTTTTCAGTAAGAACACAAGTTTCTTTCTCAATAAAGTGTATTTCCGGAATTGAGTTTGCCCCGCTCACAGAGATGTATAATAAAATTTAATGACGCCATTGGCTCCCGAGGCAGCGGCGTTGTTACTCTCCTGACGGCGGCCGTTCCCGCTCACCACTGCTTCCCGAACATTAGCCCAAGCCTCCCTGCTGAAAAATATACTCTTAATTCCCACCCATTTTGCTTTCATTGCCGCCGAAGCCCTGGGCCACTTACTGCTGGTTCCGGCTGTTTGCTGCTCCACCGTAAAGCTCGTGACTAACAGCGCGGCGGCGGAACTTTCAAGAAACGCGGAGTTTCACACTATTGCTTCCTGTTTTTTTTTTTTTTTTTTTTTTTTTTTTACCATATATTTTGTCATGTTATTGGCCGAGTTTACCTTGAATGGGATCACGTTTTCTTAGTGTCCCCATGTTCCGGTTACCTGCCATTCGGGCATTATCCTTATTATTGGTTATAAGTAGTGTAAGGCTTATTTACCCATTTTATATCATGTAGTATTATTCTCTTCATAATTTAAGTTCTCTATATCCTTGTATGTATAAGGGAGGAAGTATAATTGAGGTTGAAATATGTTGGAAACGAGGGGAGCTTGAGTGGGCAACAACACATTCCAAGGAGGGGAGAGCAGAGCGCCTTGGGAAGTGAAGTAGGGAGGAAGGTGGCGTCTCTCAGGGAAGGATCTTGGTGTGGATTGGTGATGGAGTGAGTGTGTGGAGGTATTAGTGGTGTAGCGGTATAACCTTGATATCCAGGATCAGGTTAGTGAGTCTTTTGTGGTACCAAGAGCTCTTGTCCGCTGAAATTCGGTTGTTGAGTTGTGCCGGTGACGCTGTTGGAAGGGGTCATAGGTCAAACTGGCAGCCATTTTGTGAGTGGAGGTTGTGGTGATGACCTTGGAAGTTGGTGTTGCGGTGTATTGGTGATTTTGGGGATGATGTTATGGTGTTATGAGTAATCTTTGGTGATGATGGTAATCTCCTATGAGGCTTGAGGAGGTGAAATACGAGAATTATTGTCTGGGGACGCGGTAGTGGCGTCTGAGTAAATTCCTGCGGTTGAGGGGAATATTTCTGTGACTGGTGGAGGTGTCAACGGGTTCTGGTGCTGTGGGAAGTAACGAGAACGTCAAGTAGTAACATGTACTACCTCATGTTGTTTGTGAATTATTATTAGTAGTATTAATATATGTGCTTGTAATATGGAATAATCGTGTTTCCTACTCCCCCAACATCGATCTGGTATTAGAGGTAATTCCAGGTGTGCTGAGTCAAGGTAAAGGAAGAGTGAGAGATAATTCTGGCGATTTCGGATAGGTCGGGTAGGCACTCGAAGCCTTTAAAAATCCAGACCTTTAAAACTTTCCGGGATCAGTGTAACGCCCACTTTCTTGGAAAGATCGTAAGTAAGTAAGCGATCGTGACAGAATATGGGGGCCTGTCCGGGATATTTGAACATTTGTGGAGTGTAACGAGTGTTACATGGTGATTGTTGTTGGGAGGAATTTACCTGTGCGAAATATTTCTTTAAAACTGTGCATGTATTGTGGTGAATATTTGGAGAAATATTTTGTGAATATTTTGTGGAGTGTAGTAATTGTAATCATGGCCGCTAGACGTGTTGAGATGTTCCTTCTGTCGAGGAGTGTGCATGATCTGTACACACTAACCAGGAAGGAATTATGTTCAGTGGCTGAGAGGTTTCAAGTGGAATTGAAATCCAAGAAAAAGGAGGAAATGCAGGCGGAGTTGAAAAAAATGCTCTTGTGGAGAGGTGCTGGTTTGAAAATGATGGTGGTGAAAGTGAGGATAATGATGAGGAGAGTGTAGAGGAAGGTGCTGGGGTCAGTGAGATAAACCTGAGTGCTTTTGGTGGAACAGATTGCCTTTCTAGTAGTGAAAAATTCGAGTTAATGAAACTTCAGATGCAATTGCAGAAGCAGAAAGAGGTGGAGTTAAATAGGGAGCAGATACAGATGCAAAAAGTAAATGCAAAGTAAACGAGACCAGGGCAGGAAATGGTGCTCAAGGCAACGGGGATTTAGAGAGAAAGACCATCAGTATGCCTAACTTTGTGGAAGGGGAGGAAGAAAACTTTTTCGTTCAATTTGAAAAAAACTGCAAAGATGATGGGATGGGATGAAAATGATTGGGCATTACTAGTCCAGTCTAAATTTGAGGGAATGGCCCGAGAGGTATATGTGAATTTGAGTGAGCGAGACGCGCGTGATTACGAAGCGGTAAAGGAAGCGGTGTTGAGATCAACCCTTCTATGTCTGAGTGTGTACCGGGAAAGGTTCCGCAGGACAACAAAACGCCCAGGTGATACTTATCTCGGGATGGCTCGTGAGGTTATCCTTAAACTGGACCGGTGGCTGAAGGCCGAGGAAGCCACTACAGTTGAGGAGGTAAAAGGAGTTATGCAGATGGAACAATTTATGAGCCAAATACCCCTCAGTGTAAAATATGAGCTCGTATCACACGACGTGAAAGATGTGATGGAAGCCGGACGCAGAGCTGACAAGTACTGTGCGGTCCATGGGCTGAACGGAGATGAACACCATGGAGGGAGAAAGCCATTCTCCAATAAAAACGATGGTCATCAGAGATATAAGAATGACCGCCAGATGAGCTCGACATCAGTCCACAGATCAAACCAGCCCCGCCCTCACAACTATAGTTTTTCCCACACTTACACCATGCCCCCGCCAGCCGAACACAACGTGAGTTCTACGCCCTATAAGAGTAGGCCCAGGAGCACTACCTATTACCAGAAGGGTAGTGGTGATGAAGGTGCAGTTAAGTGTCTTGGATGTGGAAGTAGCGGGCATAAGAAGTACCAGTGTCCGAAGGGACGGCCGAAGCCAGTGGGAGCAGTTGCCGCCCAAAGAGACCTGATAAAGTATGTGGAGAATATGAATGCAGAGATACAAGAGGAGCCGCAGAAAGATGAGGGCTTTGAACAGTAAGGGCACAGTGAAAGTGGAGTGAAGTCCAGAGAAGGTGATCAGAATCCTTCAGGATACGGGAGCTAACCAGAGTCTGATCTTAAGTAGTGTACTCCCATGGAGTACACTACTCCACTGGCAGAGAGGTCTCATGCAAGGGTGCAGGAGGCAAGTTCAGTATTCCCCTGCACAAAGTTTGGCTGGACTGTGGATACGTCACTGGAGAGGTGACGGTGGGAGTGAAGGAGACACTGCCCGTAGATGGAGTGGATATGCT
The DNA here is from genome assembly GCF_035594125.1 of Scylla paramamosain. Taxonomy (NCBI): domain Eukaryota; kingdom Metazoa; phylum Arthropoda; class Malacostraca; order Decapoda; family Portunidae; genus Scylla; species Scylla paramamosain. Next base: position 133,834 of record NW_026973707.1, read on the forward strand.
GGTTGGGAACGACCTGGCTGGAGGTCGAGTTATCCCTAAACTTCAGATGGTAGACAACCCTCTGATAGGGATGACAGAAACCACCACTCCGGCAGCAGTCCCTCACTCAACAGATGGGGAGGCAGAGGTGCCTGAATTGTTCCCAGTCTGCGCAGTGACCCGAGCGATGGCCCGTAAGGAACGCATGGACACCGAGGGAGCAACGCAAGAGGACGAAGGCCTGGGCGTTCTGTTTGAGGAACCTGATGAAAAAGGAACTAACCCGGAGTGTGCGAGTGATGAACCGGTTGTAGGCCAGGTGGAGCCCAACCTTGATTTTCTGGTAGAAAAGAGCGAGTTGATAAAAGCTCAGGAGAGTGATGAAAGCTTGAAGTCTGTTTGGAATGAGGCTAAAAGGCTGGGTGAGCTTGACAATAAGTACGTGGGTTACTATGTGGATAACAGAGTATTAATGAGAAGTTGGAGGCCCCTGACAGCCCCAACCTCTGATCACTGGATGGTGAAAAGGCAGATTGTGGTGCCATGGGTGTATAGGAAGAAAATTTTGGAGATGGCACACGAAGGTAATCCGGCAGGACACCTGGGGGTCAGAAAAACCCTAGGAAAGATCCTGTGTCATTTTTACTGGCCCAGAGTGAGAGGTGATGTGAAAGAGTTTTGTAAAACTTGTGGTTTGTGTCAGAAGGTGGGCAAGCCGAACCAGGTGATTCGCCCTGCCCCCCTTCACCCTATACCTGTGGTCGACGAGCCTTTCAGTAAGGCGGTGATAGACTGTGTAGGTCCTTTACCAAGGACCCGGAGGGGAAACCAGTATTTGCTGACTATTATGTGTATGTCATCCAGGTTTCCTGAGGCCATTGCCCTCAGGAGTATAAACTCTAAAAACATTGTGAGGGAACTGGTGAAATTTTTCTCCTGGGTGGGAATCCCTAAGGTGTTGCAGTCAGACCAGGGAAGTAATTTCACTTCTCGCACGTTCAAGGAAATCCTAAGGAGTTTAAAGGTTGAACAGAGACTGTCGAGTGCTTATCATCCTCAGTCTCAGGGTTGTGTAGAAAAATTTCACCAAACTCTTAAAAACACTTTCAGGGTGTATTGTGAGGAGATGAGTGTTCAGTGGGATGAGGCATTGCCACTAGCCTTGTTCGCGTTAAGGGACAGTGTGCAGGAGTCAACTGGTTTCAGCCCATTTGATTTAGTGTATGGGCATGAGGTGAACGGTCCTTTAAGGATGGTGAAAGAAAAATGGTTAGGAGCAGAGGAGCCTCCTACTGTGGTGAAATATGTATCTGATTTCAAGGACAGATTGATGAGAGCTAGGGAAATTGCTCGGGAAAATTTGAAAAATAATCAGAGTGAGATGAAAGGCTGGTATGACAAGAAGGCGAGGGCCAGATCTTTTCAGCCTGGGGACAAGGTCTTGGTTCTTTTCCCATTGCAGGGTGATCCTTTCAAAGCCAGGTTCAGCGGGCCTTGGGAGATTGAGAGGAAAATGAGTGATGTGAATTACATTGTAAAAACTCCAGGGAGGAAGAAAAGAACCAGCTGTGTCATGTAAACATGTTGAAGCCATTTCATGAAAGGGACAGAGAAAATGGAGGTGATGTAGTAGAAGGAGTAAGAACTGTGAGTGTTGTAAATGTAACCACTGAGGCGGAAGAGAAGTGGTCTGAAGTGAAACTGAGCAGGTGTGAAGGGATGGTGCTTGAGAACTCAGCTGTGTTAGGGAATTTAAATGATAAACTGGGGCACATGGAGCTGGAGAAGAAGGAAAGGATTAGGGAGATAATTGAAAGATTCAATTCTTTGTTCCCTGATGCACCTAGAAAAACGAATGTGGTGGTGCACGATGTGGATGTTGGGGAGGCTGAACCCATCAAACAGCATCCTACAGAGTTAACCCGCAGAAAAGAGAGATCATGAGAAAAGAAATAGAGTATATGCTGGAACACGACTTGATTGAACCCAGTGAGAGCCCATGGAGCTCGCCATGTGTGCTGGTGCCCAAGCCTGATCGAGAGAGTTTCCGTTTCTGTACGGACTATAGGAAGGTTAACATGGTGACAAAACCTGATGCTTACCCTATCCCTAGAGTTGATGATTGTATAGATCATGTGGGAAGTGCCAGCTTCATAACAAAAATTGACTTGTTAAAGGGATACTGGCAAGTAGGACTCACTGAGAGGGCAAAAGCCACATCAGCTTTTGTCACCATGGATGGATTATATCAGTACAAAGTTCTTCCGTTTGGGATGAAGAACAGTGGGAGCTCTTTTCAGAGGTTAATGAACAGAGTACTGAAGGGATTGAAGGGATGTTCTGTGTACATAGATGCCATATTGTTGTACACTGAGAGTTGGGAAGAGCATGTGCAGCTGCTGGAGGAAGTGTTCAAGAGGCTGGATGATGCCAACCTTACTGTCAACTTAGCAAAAAGTAATTTCGTGCAAGCTGACGTGGAGTACTTAGGTTTCAAGATTGGGAAAGGTGAAGTGAGAACCGTGGAAGCCAATGTGAAAGACATTGTAAATCTCCCTCCACCCACCAATAGGAAGGAGATATTGAGATTCTTAGGGGCCAGTGGATATTACAGGCGATTTTGTAAGAATTTCTCTGATGTTGCCATGCCCCTGACCAAGTTGCTGAATAAGAAGTCAAAATTTTGTTGGGATAAGCTTTGTGACGAAGCTTTTGTGGAAATTAAGAAAATGTTAGTCAGTGCCCCAGTGCTGCGCATGCCTGATTATGAAAAACCATTTGTATTGTATGTGGATGCCAGTCAGAATGGTGTGGGTGGTGTGTTAATGCAAGAACATGAGGGAATGGAGCACCCTATAGGCTATTATTCTAAAAAGTTGTTACCATATCAAAGGGCTTACAGCACTATTGAGAAAGAGGCTTTGGGCCTAGTGCTGAGTTTGAGTCATTTTGAAGTGTACGTCAGAGGGACGGGACAGCCTGTGCAGGTCTTCACCGACCACAATCCGCTCATTTTCTTGCATAAAATGAAAAACTCCAATCAGAGGCTGATGAGGTAGTGCCTGGTCTTACAGGACTATGACTTAGAGATTCACCATGTGAAAGGCAGTGAGAATGTTATTGCCGATGCCTTGTCCCGCGCACCGTCTAGTCGTGAGGCATCGTAATCAGGTGCCTCACGCCTCTTTTGGGAAGGGGATGTCATGTTATTGGCCAAGTTTACCTTTAATGGGATCACATTTTCTTAGTGTCCCCATGTTCCGGTTACCTGCCATTCGGACATTATCTTATTATTGTTATAAGTAGTGTAAGGCTTATTTACCCATTTTATATCATGTAGTATTATTCTCTTCATAATTTAAGTTCTCTATATCCTTGTATGTATAAGGGAGGAAGTATAATTGAGGTGGAAATATGTTGGAAACGAGGGGAGCTTGAGTGGGCAACAACACATTCCAAGGAGGGGAGAGCAGAGCGCCTTGGGAAGTGAAGTAGGGAGGAAGGTGGCGTCTCTCAGGGAAGGATCTTGGTGTGGATTGGTGATGGAGTGAGTGTGTGGAGGTATTAGTGGTGTAGCGGTATAACCTTGATATCCAGGATCAGGTTAGTGAGTCTTTTGTGGTACCAAGAGCTCTTGTCCGCTGAAATTCGGTTGTTGAGTTGTGCCGGTGACGCTGTTGGAAGGGGTCATAGGTCAAACTGGCAGCCATTTTGTGAGTGGAGGTTGTGGTGATGACCTTGGAAGCTGGTGTTGCGGTGTATTGGTGATTTTGGGGATGATGTTATGGTGTTATGGGTGATCTTTGGTGATGATGGTAATCTCCTATGAAATACGAGAATTATTGTCTGGGGACGCGGTAGTGGCGTCTGAGTAAATTCCTGCGGTTGAGGGGAATATTTCAGTGACTGGTGGAGGTGTCAACGGGTTGTGGTGTTGTGTGAAGTGACGAGAACGTCATGTAGTAACATGTACTACCTCATGTTGTTTGTGAATTATTATTAGTATTAATATATGTGCTTGTAATATGGAATAATCGTGTTTCCTACTCCCCCAACATCAATCTGGTATTAGAGGTAATTCCAGGTGTGCTGAGTCAAGGTAAAGGTAGAGTGAGAGATAATTCTGGCGATTTCGGATAGGTCGGGTAGGCACTCGAAGCCTTTAAAAATCTAGACCTTTAAAACTTTCCGGGATCAGTGTAACGCCCACTTTCTTGGAAAGATAACCGGTATCGTACGATCGTAAGTAAGTAAGCGATCGTGACAATTTTTGCTAGCGAGTGAATTAGTGAAAGTAAAGGAGATAATTGAGATATTGTAAGGATTAAAAGACTCTGTATTAGTGTACTTAGTGGCGAGATGTTGTATCTCACATTACTTCTGAAGAGAGAGAGGGACTCGGAGGAAAAGTTGGCTTGGTAGATACGAGTCATAAAAAAATTCCTGTGTTATCATGAAGGGGAGAACTTTAGGCTTTAAGGTGAATATAATATTGATAAACAATGTAATATTATTCAGTCAAGCAACATGACTCAAAGAGAGACGCAAAATAATACACTTCAAAAAGGAGAGTTGAAACAGTTGCAATGAAAACTGCACGCGGGAACCCTGAGAGTTCTAGTGGCGGAGGAAAAATACTGTTGAGGTAGTTTGACTGTTTAGGAAGAAAAGACAAGGATGAGGTAAATAAAGAGGAAAAACAGATAGAAGCAACGTTTGAAAGGGAAGGGACAGAGTAAGTGCCACGTCCCAAGATACTGGTGAAGAGGATAACGAGGGGAAGACGTTCAGATGGAAATGAGGGGAGGGAAAGAAGACCTGTGGATATGGCTGTACTTGGCGACCTTTCTGTTGATCCTGCTGTAGGGGACGAGGTGTTGCACGCGTACTGCCATTCTGTGAGTCTCCATTTGCTATTTATCTCCTTCAATAACTAATTTCTTGGTGTTAATTTTGTGTTGTCTTTGTGGCGGTGGCGCTGTGGTGGCGTCTGACGAGAGGTAAGGGGCTTGTTTAGTGTTTGTTCGCTAATTGTAGTCAGTTCTTAGCATCGTTTTCTGTTGTAGTGGATCATGGAGCCGAGCACAGCAGCCAGGCGTCACAGTACAAGTCCGGGTTTTTCTCAGCCATCTTGTTCCTTACATATAGATAATCCCTGGGTGAACCGCTCCTCCTCCTTAGTCTTCCTCGGTGCAGTGGTTGTTTTATTATGATTTTGTGTGTTAATGCATTACTAAGAGGTCTGCAGAAACGTATGTAAATGATAATAATTCTCAATACGTTGGTAGGAGCCCAGCAGAAAAGAGTGTACATAATTGATAAGCCAGCGGGTCGGTAATCATGATTAATATTGCAGTGCACCAAGATTCAGGAAGCTTCTCCTGGTGTGTGCTGGGGAAATAAATGAATGAGCTTGCATTCCCGCGTCTTTCAAAACATCCACCAATATTCCGTCCTCTCCCGGGCCTTTCTTGCTTCGTTCCTTGAAGGGCAGAGGCTACAGCGTTCGTTGTCATCTGATGAAATGTTTACTGCTCTCACCGTGATATCAAAACACTGAAAGTATGCGTGCACATTTTTCTGCCATTTTATTCTTATGGTCAATGGCTTCATCCTCTCCGTCTTTCAGAACCATTCTTCGTTTGACTGAATGGAAATCTCTTGCCATTTTCAATGATTTTTACTTTTATATTTTCAACTTTCATATTTTATTTTTTTTTCCTTGGTCTTTTCCTTGTTAATTAATTTGTCAGTTCTATTTTGTCATTTTTATCTCTTTTTTTTTTTTTTTTTATTGTGTATTCACTGTTCCTCTCACACCTTCAAAGGTCACCTTGTAAGATTTTTTTCCGTGTTGACATTTGCTGGAGTCTTTCCGCTGCACTTTCCACTGTCAAGTCTTTTCAAGTTTATTGTTACAGTGTCATCTTCAACAGTTGCAGTCTGAAATATGTTATTTATTTAAAGTTGAAAATAATTTGAATTATGTATGGACAGCGGTGGTCTCACAGCCCCAGGTTGTATGAGAGATTCATTGCCTAGGATCTACCTACTGAGGCAAGAGAGAGAGAGAGAGAGAGAGAGAAGTGTGTGACCTAGTATCTAAATACGTGCTGCTATTCGCCCAATCCTTGTCACCTGTCTTCGGAAACGCGTGTTGGACATGTACTCGTGTAGCCAATAACTCGCGTGGAGGAAGCAGATTAACTGTGGAAATCTTGCACCTTTGGCGCTCCTCTGTACAAGGCAGAGAAGAGAAGGGCGGAGGATAAAACCAGAACTCCGCGCTCTTCACTGCAAGGTCCGCGGCGCCCAAATTGAGGCGCCGTCCTCACTCACCCGGATGAAACGCGAGTAGTCTTCTTCCCCTCCCTTCCTCCCTCCCTCCCAGCTTTTCTTTCCGTCCCTTCCTCTCGTCCCTTTCCTTTCCTCTCCTGACCCTATCCTTCTCTTCCATCCCACCTTGCCTTTTCTGCTTCCTCCTCACTTCTTCCTCAGCTTCCTCCCCGCTCCGCTCGCTTCCTCCCTCCTGGATGGTAAAACTTGAGACCTGCCAATATCAGGGCAATGCTTCATATCCGCGTCAGTGCGCCCCGTGGTGGTGGTGGTGGTGGTGGTGGTGTGATGGAGAGTGAGTGTCCGTTTATTGTACATTCACTTCAGTATTGGGTAAGATCATGGCCGGGGAAGGTTTGCTCACTCCCTCCTCTGCTAACCCGTTTAATCCTGTTAACCATTATGTGGTTTTAATGCGCTCTCTTTTTGTGTGGGTGAGAAACTACTGTATTGGTAGTTCTCTTTCTTATGATTAGCTACGAGTAAATTATATGGATGGCATTTCTTTTTTCTACTGTCTTGAACGATTTGAAGAGCGCAGCATCAAGGCATCTCCAGATCTCATTTAACCCCCGCGACTGGAATCCCATTTCCAATAACTTTTTTCCGCGTAGCTGTAATTAAACCCCCTTTTTTTTATGCAGCTCATGACTGTCCTCTTTACACGTTTAAAAATAGTTTCAGGTTTACCTTTACAGTTGTTCTCGTGTCGTCGTGGTCTTTTTACCGCGTGAGAGCGAGAGATGGAAAGTCTGGAAGGGTATTCTGTCAGCCTTTCACCATCACTGGGCGTCTGGTTGCCTGGCTTCACGTGTCCTCCCCGAGCGCTCACGGTTTTTATCCCCTCATGACTCTCTTTGTGGCCACTATGGTGAGTCGCCCCCGCCCACACGTACACACAAGCTGGTACACACAAGCTGGTACACACGAACAGGCAGGCAGGCACACATGCACTTAACCACCTCTCTCTCTCTCTCTCTCTCTCTCTCTCTCTCTCTCTCTCTCTCTCTCTCTCTCTCTCTCTCTCTCTCTCTCTCTCTCTCTCTCTCTCTCTCTCTCTCTCTCTCTGTTTCTCTCTCTCTCTCTCTCTCTCTCTCTCTCTCTCTCTCTCTCTCTCTCTCTCTTTCTCTCTCTCTCTCCATCACGACACAAGGCACGGAGACCCTTCACACACTCTCTGACTCCTTCCCCTTCCCTGGACGTCGTTTTTTCTCGGCAGTTTCCTTCCTCCTCGTCCACGACACACAATGATGCCATGGAAGTGAAGTGGGTGAGTGTTGAGGCAAGACATACATATTCATAAAATCAAGTACAGTTGAAGTTTCTGCTGATGACGGTGGCGGGGGGTGGTGGCCCTGGTGGTAAAGCTGGTTGGCTGTAGTGGTAGTGGAGATACTGGTGATGGTCGTCTTCAGTTGCCTCCTCCTCCTCCTCCTCCTCCCTTTCTCCCTTTGTGTCTCTCCACTCCTAACACTCCTAACACTCCTCACCTCACTCCCAGCATCGCTTTTCACTCCCGTAAAACACACAACCAGCTCTTGCCTCACCCCTCACCCCACCTCACTCTCAATACTCCTCTCCCTCCCCCACCCTATCTCGCCCCTCCTGCGCCCCACAGCAAGACGTGTCCTCACATTCTCTCCCTTCTAACCGCCCTGGCTCACTGGAGTGCAATTCTCTCACGTGTAAATGGAGTGTGTGAACGGCAGGTGTTACAGTGATTAATGGCCGCGTTTGTATTAAGCTGTGACCAGAGGGAACATATGCCTTAATTCTGGCGGCGCGTCCTGGCGGTGATCCAGCAGTGCCCAAGCTGAACTGGCGGCGGGAAGGTGGTGCCGCCCTCCAGTCTCACTCCTCTCCCTTCCTCCAGTGTGTTGGCCACGTGGGGGATGTGTCTGCAGGTCGTCGTCACTCGCCAGCATTGTTACTTGCTTCCCGGTATTGACTCCCGGCACTGCTGATGTCTTGGTGCGTGTCGTGTTGTAGTAATGAGGCTGCACTGCCGCTTGTCATTTCACCTGAACGACAAATTGATTTGCCTAGATTTATTTGTTATTTACACTTACTTCTGGGAAGAAAAAATGTATATATTTCATAAAAAAAAAAAATCAGTCACCTTAGTTCATAAATAAATGTTATTCCTCGGAACCGCAAACACCAACCATCAGATAAGATGCGGCGGGAATTAAGGAACATTTGTCGAAAAGATGTAAATCTTTGTGCGCCACCAGATGTGATCTTTTTTTAAGTATGTACGCTTTGGTGCTTAAATCTTCCTTGCCATCTGATGGAGAGCGAGAGGATCACTGGAATACTTGCAGCTAAATAAGAAGCAAGTGGAAGCCTTTCAAAGAGGAGATAAACCGAGGGATGACAGTGTGGTGGAGTGAGAGCGTTCAATACAGAGTAAGCAGCTTGCCGCCACACACCAGCAAACTTATACCATCGCTGCGTGAAGGAAGGAGGGAGTTGAGGAGCGTCCTGCAATGCCCTTACGTTCACTGATCGCGGTTTGATGGTTTCATTATGTGTGTGTGTGTGTGTGTGTGTGTGTGTGTGTGTGTGTGTGTGTGTGTGTGTGTGTGTGTGTACCGACAACGAGAGGAAGGGAATCGGCTGCTATGGACGACCAGATCTCTTGCTGAGGCCTGGCTCTCTCTCTCTCTCTCTCTCTCTCTCTCTCTCTCTCTCTCTCTCTCTCTCTCTCTCTCTCTCTCTCTCTCTCTCTCTCTCTCTCTCTCTCTCTCTCTCTCTCTCTCTCTCTCTCTTTCTCTCTCTAACCACCACCATAATCACCACCACCACCACCACCACCATTCTTCCTTATGCAGTTCTGGGGAAACAAAAATTGAGGCTAGGAATCAAGGTGGTGTTGATGGGCAGGTTACGGCACGCACCTCCAGTGAATGCAGCGGGAATGACTGTTCAACGGCCGTAAAGCTCCTGCAGCCGGGAATGAAGGCGCCTCGCTGCTCATGTGCTTTTCCCAGGGAGCGAAAATGAGACAGAGGCGTTTGTATATCACGGGGATGTGTGTTCAGGACCCCGGGGGCAAACTTAGGTCTGGTGTGCCGCACTCTTTGTTGCTGTTGAGGCTTTTGTGTGGTGTTACTCAAACCTTACTAACTGATGCCTGGCTGTGTTGTTCAGTGTTCTGTGTGGTGATACTGAAGCTTTATTAAATGATGCTTGCTCTGTTCATTTTTTTTTTTCTTGTATATATGAGTGTGTTATTGAAATCTTTAATGGGTATCTGTCTGATTTCCTTCTGGCTTTCACACCCGCCTCGTGCTGCTGCTGTTGTTCCTCTCACCTGGTGGCGGTTAGAAAACAGAGGATGTGGGTTTGTGTTGTTTTCGGTATCTCGTTACACTGTTCTTTTACGAATACTACCCGAAAACACGTCCTTTATTTCCTCCAGTCATTTTTCCAAGTGTATCTGTAAATAGATTACCTTGCGATGTGCCCACTGTGACACACACACACACACACACACACACACACACACACACACACACACACACACACACACACACACAACACACACACACACACACACACACACACACACAACACACACACACACACACAACACACACACACACACACACACACACACACACACACACACACAACACACACACACACACACACACACACACACACACACACACACACACCACCACCACCACCACCACCACCTGTGAGGAGAGATTTCCATGATGAATACAAAGTGGTTCCTTTCTTTCAAGATTAACAAGAGAGCAGAGTCCATTTTCTAAGCAAAGCGTCTTGAAGTGTCCAACAAACAACGCCAAGAAAACCTGACCTCTTTTTGAATGTGTGTGTGTGTGTGTGTGTGTGTGTGTGTGTGTCTGTGTGTGTGTGTGTGTGTGTGTGTGCGTGACTGTGTGCGTGACTGTTTGTGTATATGTGTGTGTGTGTGTGTGTGTGCGTGACTGTGTGCGTGACTGTTTGTGTATATGTGTGTGTGTGTGTGTGTGTGTGTGTGTGTGTGTGTGTGTGTGACTGTGTAACCTTCATGTGCACCACTGATGCATGTACGTGTGTAAGTTCACACACACCTTTTTAGTTCTCACTTTTCGTGTGTAATGATTGTTTTTTTTTTTTTTTTCCCGGCTCTCTTTAAATTTTCGTTTTCTTTTTCATCATTCCCTTCCTCATTTCTCTGTAGATCTGCTTTCTAGTCTTTTGTATGTTATCCTGTCCCTCTTCTTATGTAATTTTTTCCTTTTTTTTTCCTCTTATTTCATTCTTTTACATTGATTTTTCATTTTCTATACTGCCTCTCCCATCTTCCGCATTTCTTTCTTTCAGTATTCATCTATTTTTCGTATTTCTTTGCGAAGTCCTTCATGATACAAACTGTTATCGTGTCCTATCCAGAGACGGAAAAATTCAACACGTGCATCGTCACAATGGGGGTTTCCATATAGTAAGTGAGTGCTTTGCGTAATTCATATTAAGTATTGCAGTACTTTATTTGTTGTTTTATATAAAGTCAGCTCAACATAATCCTCTTGGTGAGCCTTATAAAATATTAATTTCGGTAATTATCAAAGCAAAATACTTTCCCTCATGCAAGTGTGTGTGATGACTATTTTTTATTTATTTATTTATTTATTTTTTTACTTACAGATCCGAATCTTTGATAATGTAGCGGCCAGGCAGAGTACATTTAGTAATCAACGTTGAAGTATTTCCCGGTGGAAGGATGATGGATGAGCTGAGCTGAAAGAGAACAGGAATGAATAAGGGTCTGCGCAAGAAACAAAGCAGAAGGGGGAATACATTTTAGGTAAAGGTGTACTGAATTAGCTAGAGCAGTAAAGAAAAAGATACCCTATACAGGAAAAAGAATTATGAGTTAAGGGACGCAGGGGAAGGTAAATGGAATCTGAGGATGTTCCTGCAGGTGTTCAGGACAGAAGGTGAAGACAGAGTGCTCGGTTTTAGACAGCGAATGGGAAAGTGACAAAGAGCATTCAACAGTAGTATTGTATTACTGAGTTAGTAGATTCTCTTAACTGGTCTAAAGCCAACATGTTAATGTGTGTGTGTGTGTGTGTGTGTGTGTGTGTGTGTGTGTGTGTGTGTGTGTTTGTGTGTGTGTGTGATTATAAATTGTTTGAGGTAAGGGATCCGGAAGCGTGCGGTCAGAATCTTGGCGGCCTCGAGGGCGACGGAGGCCTGGTCTCGGGTGACGGCGCCGCTCAGTACCTGTGTCATTACCTGGAATGGGAAGGAACCTTTAACCCGGAACACACCTGCTTGACTAATGAGGCGAAGTTAGTGCGCTGGTGGTAAGCTGGAAATAATAGGAAAAAGAAACTGCTGCCTCCCATGAAAATAAGTCCCCAAGAAACCAAGACAAGCCAACAGTCATCCAGGCTTCATCAGCCAAGGGAAGCCAACATGCACCAGAGCCCTGATCAGCCGAAGAGAGCGAAAACAATGTCGACACCTTTATCCTCTCCCTCACGTGGAATCCCAGAGGTCGCTGAGAGGCAAATCAATGCTTGTTCTGCCAACATTCGTCAGTCTCTCGCTTTCCTTGACATCTTAAACCTCTCGGCGTGTCCCTCTCCTCCTCGCCCCTCCAGATGTACCTGAAATAGTCGGACGCCCTTCTCATCACCGCAACATTAGACGGTTCCTAATCCCATTAACCTGCTGATGAGACTCTGCAGATCTCTACTTAGAACTTATCGACTGAGGAGTTGCTCTTTGGTCTCCCCTTCGCCTGAATTAACCAGCCCTTGTCTCAGTTAAGTACCATTACTTCAGCGCCAAGCTCGATGCGTGATTCCGTTATTTTTCGTTCCTCAGGCACGACTTGCATGCGTGGCCAGCTCGGCAATGTGATGCCACTCTCTGTGTCTTGCTGTATTGACCACTTTGGCTTCTGCAACAGCTTACTGCAATACTTCATGTGTCTCACTATCATTACTTCACCAGTACTTTCGATCACACACACACACACACACACACACACACACACAGAGAGAGAGAGATTCAGATTCAGATTCAGATTCAGATTCAGATTCTTTATTCCACGAAAGTGGTTATTAAGTACATTATATTTCACATAGCTTTACATAAATATGGAGGTCATAAAACTAAACTGTAGATTGAAATATCTTAGTATACTACTAAATGATTAAATTGCAGAATGTTGTCATTAAAAAATATTAAGAGTATAAAATAATCATGGTAACTAAAATAGTATTTCTACACTATAGTGCAATGTCTACCTCTAAGTAAAATAAATACATGAATGTCCTTAAAATTATGTTTAAATGATAATAAGACCATAAAATGCTGGATAAAATATGGGTGTAAAGCTTCATCACTGTGCGTTTTCTAACATATGTCTAAAATATTTATACAATATTTGCAGATTCGAAATGTTTCCTGAGGTTAGTCTTAAAACTGTTTAGATTTTGAGACAGGGTGATGGTGGATGGGAGTTGGTTCCACAACTTAGGACCCAACACAGTGAGGTCCCTGGCACCGCTGTCTGTTCTGGTCCGGGGAACATGCAAGTTGTTTCTTTGTCTAGTTTTACTGCTTGTCACATCATTTACAGTATTAAAAGATAAAAAGGATAGAAAGCCATCAGGATAACATCTTCGTAAAGTTTTATACATTGTTACGCAAATGTCAAACATATGTTTCTCCTTAACCCTGAGCCATTTAAGTTCTTTAAGGAGAGGTGATGCACGGTCATATTTCCTGCCACCTCCCACTGCTACTTTAGCTGCAAAGTTTTGAAGTTTCTGGGCCTTACACAGAAGAGTTTCGTTTGTTGATCCCCACACTTGAATGCAGTAATATATTGTGCTTAATGCAAGTGATTGAGTAACAAGAATTCGTGTGGGTTTATCAAAACATTTACTAATTCGATTTATATACATTAATATGCCTGTCACCTTCTTCTGTAACTCATTTAAATGAACATCAAACAACATATATTTATCAAAATACACTCCTAAATTCTTAACATGATAACTTGGAAGTATGTTCTCTCCATCAAAATGTATGGTAGTGTCAGGAGGAATCTTAGCTAGGAGTTGGCGATTGCCTAGGAAAATACATTGCGTTTTACTTGGATTTAAAAGTAGGCCATTACTCAGAAAATAGCGTTTACATTGTCTTAGAGTTGTTTCAGCATCATTAATGAGTTGATGGATATTGTTAACTGTGCCTTCGTGTAATATTTGAGTATCATCCGCGTATTGCACTATGAAACCATTAACATGCTCTGACAGATCATTTACATAAATGCCGAACAATAGCGGGCCAAGAATTGAGCCTTGTGGGACTCCATAGTTCACTTTCTGGTCTTTAGATATTGCCCCATTCAAGTGGACAGACATGGTTCTGTTGGTCAAATAATTATCTAACCAGAATTTACTTATGTTGAGCTTCTTGCATTTATTCAAAAGAATTTTGTGATTAACACTATCGAAAGCTTTGGATAAATCACACAAGATTAATAGTGATATTTTTTTGTGATCCATATTATTGTATATTTTATTCGTAATGACAGTGAGAGCTGTTTCTGTTGATAGTCGAGGCCTAAAACCATGTTGGGAATTTGAAAGGAGTTTCTTGGTTTCTAAGTAGCATGCAAGTTGATGAGCAACAATTTTCTCTATTATTTTTGACACAATAGGTAACAATGATATAGGTCTGTAATTATTTACAATATTGGTATTACCGGATTTGAAAAGAGGCATGATTACTGCATGCTTCCATTGTGTGGGGTATATGCCTGTTACAAGGGAGGTGTTAATGATGCACGTCAGGTAGGCGGCAATGACATAAAGAGCATCCTGCAGGAATCGCAGTGATATACCATCAGATCCAACAGATCGGGTTTTGTTGAGGTGTTTCATTGTCAAAATAACCGTGTTAATGCTCACAGGTTCTGGTCTAAAGTGAAGTGTAGGATCAGTATTAGAGTCATTAAGATTTATTGTTGAATTACTATTAGCTCCAAGTAATTCCTGTGAACGATTATAGGTCGTCTCACCAACACTGGAGAAGAAATTGTTGAATTCTTCTGTTTTTTCCTTTACATTATCAAAGTCATAAGTGTTACTCATTTTTTTGACAAGGAATAATTTCCTTAACAACTTGCCATATAGAAGAGGTTTTCCCTTTACAATCTATAATCTCTTTTTTATAGTAATTAGATTTAGTTTCACTAATCTTTGTCTTTACAAGATTCTTCTTTGTTTTATATACTTGTTGCAAGAAACTGTTCTGTCTGTCATCTTTGAGTCTAATTTGTGTTTCATTCCTGTCTTTGATTGCATTTCGTAACTCATCATTCATCCAGGGTGTTGGTGGTCTTTTCACAACTTTTGTCACCATCGGAGCGCACATATCCAGACAAAGGATAAAAACTTCGTTAAAAATAAAAACTTGCTTGTCAACGTCATCTGTTAAAAATATATCATTTAAACGATACACGTTATCAAGGAGGAGGGAGGAGAAGATGTCACTGGTGTAATAAGTCAGCTGTCTGAAGGTTTTGGTGACAGGGAGGCGCTTTGGTTTGCTGACTTTAACAGTAACAGAGATGAGGTCATGGTCTGCTATTACTTGGGGTACGACATTATTAGATGCAATACACTGAGGTGTGTTTGTAATGATAAGATCAAGGAGTGTAGAGGTCGAGGAAGTTATTCTTGTAGGTGTGTCTATAATTTGAGTTAGGCTGCTATTCTTAATAATCTTGCCAACTTTGTTTCCCTTCGAGAGCAGATCGTCATTAAAATCGCCTAAAATGAAAACCTTTTTGTTTTGCAGACACACCTGTTTGAAAACATCTTGAATGTATTCAAAAGACATAGCCAGCGCCTTAGGGTGACGGTACATACACCCAACTATAATTGAAGGAAATTTCTTACGTTGAACTTTAATCCAGACATCCTCCACTCCATCCTGCTTTGGTACATCAATATTAATTAAGATAGGGTTTAAAACACTTTTTGCATATATACATGTTCCTGCTCCTCTTCCATTGTCATTTCTAAAAACCTTATAGTTAGGAAAATTTATAAAAATATCTGGAGTATGAGACGTTAACCAAGATTCACTCACGCATAAAACATCAATATTTCTCTCAATGACTAGTAATTTTACTTCGTCCAGACTAGAAAGTAATGACTGAGCATTGATGTGCTCAATGGTCAACTCATCCTTTTTTGGGTAAACAATGTGAGTATAAGCGGCGTCCCTCACTTCATGTCTAGCGGCTGTACCTTCTTCGCCAGTGTCCTATGCGCTGTATTGTCGACATAATTTTTGTTTGTGTCCTAATTGATGGCAAAGACCACATGTCAGTTTATAGTCAAATCTACACGTGGCCTGATGATGGTTAAACTCGCCACAGTTGTAACATCCACGTGTGTGTTTGGTGTTTGTGCGAGTGCACGGCACTGGTTCATATGTGGTGTGACTCTCGTGAGTGTTGTACCATGTGTATGGTGTGGTGTGGTTAGGTGTGGTGTGGCTCTCATGGGTGTTCTGCCATATGTATGGTGTAGTGTGGTGTGGTCGGCTCCACCTCTGCCTGGTATTCATATTCACTAAATTCATATTTGTTAGTGTACTTCTGTTTCTATTTCTTTTATTTTGATCATGATTGAAAGCAGCTGTATTTAGTTGTTGCACTTGGAATACTGGAGTGCGTGCCGCATTGTGTGGGTGCTGTGTCGGTTGTTTTCCCAAGGCGCCAAAGGAACCACCACGCCCGTCGCTCGCACCGCGCCAACCTGCATCTGCCTGCCCCCGCCCTACTGGCGTGGTGGTGGT